>NW_023339729.1:20348123-20352780 GCF_004916995.1 Morone saxatilis | reverse complement strand
TTTATTTTCTACAAAATACCATGAAAATCAACATTTAATCTTACTAACAAGGATTGTTAGTGTATCCAAAGTCTGATAAATCTCCCATAGACCTCCGTTGTCAAGTACTATAACTTATTTTGAATAAAAAAGCAACAAAACAAAATGTGTATTAACTCCACAGCTGAAAATAGTCCCCAGTAATGATAAATTTACTCCTTGTTTGAACATTTTTTGCTGAAAGCTAAAGCTGTTTTTAGGAAATAATATCATTTTTTTTTTTTTTTTTTTTTACAATGAAATAATATATTCAACCCATTTAAAAAGGTTTATATCTTTAATAGAAACCAATGGGCAAGGGAAGGACAATTCTGAGAGACAAAGTAATGCATTGTTGGCTGACGTACGTGGGATAAAAAGGGTTTGGTTCGAAACTTCGACCTTAGTATATCTTAACACAACACATAAAATATTGCTCATTTGTTAATCAATCAATAATTTAACACTCTGTATGGGGATTTCTTTAGAGCAATACCTTGAGTTAAATACATTGTTAATACTTATTTACATGAATGGAATATTTTAACTCTTGTTGTTCAAGAGTTCTTGTCTCTGCAACAGTATTTCATATTCAAATGACAACTTTAAAAAAAAAAAGAGAGAAGGTAATGCATTGTGGGTTGGACAACATAGATTAGCACCAGCTTTATCTTTTGATGTAAGTGCGATAAACAAGGGTTTCAGATTAAAACTCTGACCTGTTTGTGACTGTTAAAATAGTGAGCGGTGAGCATTTGAATATTATGTGGATAATATGATATTCAACATTGTTTATATAATTCTTGACATGAGCTGACCACACTGACAGCTGATCCAGCTCTGTCAAGATCTCTTTTCCTTTCCTCTTTCAGTTTGGCGACTTGTAAATAGGAAAAGACACTGAGCCTACCAATTAATATATGACACACTGCACCTCCTGAATTATAGTGTAATTCAACAAATGGTGCTATAATTTGAACAGGGAAAGAAGGGGCTTGTGCTGACTCAAATTTCCCTTCCTCATTTGACTCTCCCTTCTTCCATTCGACTCTATTTGGGCTCCATAGAGCAAGCACCATAAATTGCATAAAAGGATGTGTGTAAATGAATATGAAAAGCAATGTTCTTTTCAGCAAGGCAATGATAGCTGTTTTCACATTCCATCTCATTTTTGTGTTTTCTATCCTACCTTTCACACTCTTCCCTAAGGCCATAAAACAGTACTTTTACATATATTACCTTTTGATTAATGGAGCTGTATTCATTATTCTGCCCTATTGCTAATTAGAAAACGCACCCTGCTAATGATATACAGTTGGAATAATACTTGCCCACGAGGCACGCTATCACATCAGGTTTCATGCTTGCGCGCTCCCGGTACGAGCCTTTACCCATAGATCCAGATCTGCCTCCTTCTTTTCCCGCTCGGCTCGTCCATTAGCAAAAGAGTCACGGCTAGCGCTGGGTGTCATTGTTTTTTTTTTCTGGCATAATGAGGTCTGTTTTCTCCCGGGAGTTGAGGGTTGATGAGGTGTGCAAGCACTGAGTCAGTCTTAATCAGGTGATGTGTGAGAGCTTGTGTGTGTGTGTGTGGTCTTGATTGATTTTGTATTGTTCATGTGGATATCTTAATTTTGTCTCTGCCTTATTGCTGTTAAAGAAAATATTGTATCAAATAAAGTCAGCTCCTTTGCAAGGGTTAATGTAGCACAGCAGTTGTAGAGTATCAGGTGATTCCACTGCTCTGAAAATGTTCCTGTGTGACTGTGCTGTCATGGTCCAAACAACCAATGGTAGTGACAACCATCAATATCACACCAGCGGACTTGTCTGTACTAATGCAGGTTTATTCCCCTGGCCGGGCCCTAACTGCGTTAATGGCTGGAGGGGTGTGATGGAGGCGTAGAGGGGAGGGGGTGGGTCACGGCATATTGGTGACAAGGTAACACCAACTTTTGAGCTGACATCTGTCATTTGTCCTCTTCAGCCAACCAGCCCACTGATACTTTTCAATCTTTTCCTGCCTAAGGGAAAGGCCATTATAAAGCTCCGCCTTTATTTTAGCTCTGCCTTATATATTATTTGCTGCATCCACATCTACATTTACTAAACAAAACATACTTTATGTATTTTCGTAGACTAGACAAGTAAGAAAAATATTTGCTATGTAGTGCTATAAGTTCGATTTTTAGTTTTATGGCCACTTTCATTATTACTTACTTTAATACAGTACAGATTTCAGAAGTAAAGTAGATTAATTATGACAGGCTTTAGCTGATATGGGGTGAACTGTTTTTTTCTTACAGGCATAAACATATGGGAGAAGATCAGTGCCATAAGTCTGCATGCATTTCTAATAATGTATTACACTTACCCAGTATACACTTTGGCCGACAACAAGCAACTACTGAAATATTGGTTAATTTACTTTGCATATGACATTGTAATTAAACCACTTCTGTAATGATACACCATGCTTCAGGGAACTGGCCTAATATATAAGCCTATCTTACTTTAAATTAGCCAGTTTTAGCCAATTCTTCTTCGGGAACACTGCTGCGCTCACACGCCACGCCCCATCGTTCTTTACTTTAAACGTTAGGTTATAGCAATCTATGCTTATTTAACTTTCTGCTGCCTTGGCTGCTTAGCTGGTTCTATGGTTCTTCATTGTGAAGAATCATTTTCCATGTGTTAGGAACAACCACGCTCGCTTAACTCTGCCATTCACATTGAGAATCATAATGAGGGTATGGTAGACCAAGCTGCCTGGCTACAAAATGTGCCCTGAACACGGTGTACCTGAAGTACACTCAGCATGCATTTCGCTCCAACATAGCCTCCAATCCTTCCCCTGGCTCAACCTGCTGGCTTGCCAAACAGGGACTTTCTGGTCCAGCACTGACAAGATCCTATACCTTCACCTCTTTAACATGTCTGTCCTTTTTTTCGTGGGAGGCTCAAAGCAAAACTAGGCAGTCTGGGCAGGGAGGACAGTTTTTGGTTTTCGGCAATTGGACACCTTCCGCAATGCATAACAGAGATCCCAGCTTTAAAAAATTTGAAAGATTGGAGGCTTCAACTAAAGCTGCAGGAGTAAAAGAAAGATTTAATAATTACTTCATCACACTTTCTTTGAATCAAAACACTGGTAATAAAATATTCTACAAGTTAAGGAGTCGAATCAAATGAGTTGTTTTATTTGAGATTTACTGTTACATATGTAAACAATGAATATTCTAAAAATCTTGTTAAGCATTCATTTGTGTGGGTGTATGTTCTCATGTAAATGCTCTGTTGAAAAAAAAAGCAGAGTAAACCAACTGACTGATGCTACTAATTCTGTGGTCTGTAAATAAAAGCTTATATTTAAAAAACAAACAGGTATCAGAATATCTTTGAATATTAATTTCATTCTTGAACAGGGCCTTCTGATATAAAAATCTTCTGTATAAATACTTATTCCATCCCTATCAAACAACGTAGGTGGCACACATCAAGTTTAACCTGTCTGGTTATAATCACAGTGTCCTTCAGCAAAAACCGAATAATCCAAAGAGAGGAAAATGTATTGTGTCAGAATTACCTAGAGGTGTGCTTTTGCAGTCTCTTACTAGAGGAGGCACAATACATCTAATATTACTGAATAGCATTTGATGAGGTCAATGTTAATGTGGACTCAGCTGTCGTGACTGTGTGAGCTATCAGACTCGCCGTAGGTTGGTTTCCAATAGTCCTCAATGGTGCGTTACAATCTCATGCTGTAGATAAAGGCTTGCGTGTGCTAATCGTATAGTCAACCTCACAAGCGTGTGTATAATGCTGGAAAGGTAAGGTTATTAAGACATTTTATTTTGAATGACTCTGTAGCGTTGTAATAGAAGGTATTAAACTTGGCCTTATCGATCTATAGGAAGATAATATCTTTGTATAGTCTGTATCTTGACATATGTATTCTGTGTCATGACGGCTACTAATCTTTGACGTGCGGAATCCACCACCGCTTGAGTTTTTTCTTCATTTGAAGTTTGCTAACATTAACAAGTTAATAGGATTATGATAGATTTTGCTAGCTAAAGCTACTTCCATGGTACTGTTGTATGCACACTGTACGCCAGTACCAGGATATACACAGAATGTTACTAGCATAACAGAAGCACTCGCCTCCCCTCTCCTTCTCGCCGTCTCTCTAAATGTGGGTATCCTAATTAAGAGTCGTTTGGCTCAAGAGTTAGCTGTAGTTTGTCGCCAGAAGCGGTCTGATGGACAATCTGTGTCAAATGTATTTATTCTGTCATGAGTTGCAGCTGATTCCCAACCAGTGGAGATCATAAGTTTATGTTTAGTACTTGTGAATGCCAGAGAGATTTATCTCCTCAAGTAGCGATCCTGTAAAAATAGAGCAGGTAAGACGTGAATGGTGTGTTACTTTATTTGAATTGTCTCCATGATGCGTCGGCTGGTAATATTACGGCTTGATAGATATATCTGGTAGATATGTTGTGATGGAGAATGTGTGAAAAGTGGAGTAAAGTTAAAATAGTAAACAGTATCAGTTGAAATAGATATAAAGTAGATGGATAGAATCGATCAAAATGGGTTAGCGGAAGGTTACTGGACATGTTAAATGTAACTAACC
>NW_023339729.1:20335670-20348098 GCF_004916995.1 Morone saxatilis | reverse complement strand
TTTGTGCATCCACATCTACATTTACTTAAACAAACATACTTTATTGTATTTTCTAGACTAGACAGTAAGAAAATATATGTAGTGCTATAAGTATCATTTTTAGTTTATGGCACTTTATACTTACTTACTTTATACACTACATTTCAGAAGTAAAGCTAGATTACATTTGACAGCTCTAGCTGATATTTTACAGGCAAAACATATGAGAAGATCATGAAATCTGATGCATTTCTAATAATGAAATTACCCCAGTATACACTTGGACAACAAGCAACACTGAAATATTGGTTAATTATACATAAATTTAACACTCCGAATGACACCATGCTTCAGAATATATAAGTTCATACTTAAATACATTTTACTGCAAATTCTTCTTGATTACAAGACTTTTACTTTAAAGAGGAATATTGTACTTTGTTGTATTGTGTCTTGTTTCTTCATTGTGAAGAATTCCCATCTGTAAAACCGTTTTACTATTCACATTGAGATCTGAAATTTGCAGTAAAAAGAAACTTATATTTAAAAGTACAGATTTAATAATTTGGGCCATTATTTCCATCTTCAGATACCAGTCTGATTCATTACATTATTTGAAAAGACTGTCAAAACAACCCAACTGTTTTGCTTAAAGGTAACTGTATTTTCCTGTAGCTTTATGAAATTAAACTCATCTTTCAAGTCTTTCTACTAAAATTTCAGTACTTTCCCTAGGCTGTGTGTCACACAGAGATACAGGCACATGCACACACAAAATTATCGTAGCAAAGATTAAGCCAGAAGACTCAGAAGAAAACAGAGAGCGTGTCTAAAAACGATTTATCTTTGGTTTTATTTGACCCTGAAATAAGGGCAGTGAAAAGGCTGTAGTAACTACACAAGGTGGATAAGAGGAGGTCTGCTCTCTACAGTCTACAGAGAGAAAAGGCCAAAGGTTATAAAGAAACCTTGGAGTAGTGCCAAAGAGCCGTTAACACTTCTCACCTACTTTTTGTAGCTCAGAGGTCAGCATTTTCTGAGATTACCTCTTCTTATTTTCTCTTTTCCACTCTCTCCAAGCACCATTACAGTCCAGCACACAGCCATTAGAGATCAACAGCCCATACAGTTGTAATAGCACCCTCACATAGCTCTAGGGTCTACTAACCTATAGCCTCTCTGTGCTGTATGATCCTGCTGCTGAAGTTCTCACTAAGGTCAAGTAGGTTAGTACTGAGGTTGGGCTACAGGAATACAGTCTGTGTTACAACCATGTTCACAATCTGTCCAAGCTCTAGTTAAATAATAATAATAATGTGATGCTTTATTGATCCCCGTGGGGGAATCGTTTATTCTTCCAAAGGGAGTTCAAAGTGCGCAGTCAGCTACACAGCAGTGTACCCAGTATTGCAGTTATTTCATTGTCTTGCTCAAGGGCTCTTCAGGCAGGGTGGATGATTGTTAACACAAGCCTTGCATCTATGTACTTAAGTATGTCCATGCAGGATTTACAGTAAAAACATCTATCCTCATCATTTGATGCAACAAATTAAGCTCAGACAAAGCTTTTATTTATATTTTCTCCATTATATTGTACGCCATTGCAGGATTTACAGGAAAAACATCTCTCCTCATCAAAATCAATTAAATGCAACAAAATTAGCTCAGAAAATGTTTTTCTTTTAATGCTCAAAAGTGAACAAGTTTATAATGTCAGTATTAACACTGAATCAAATGTCCCCATGTAAAGTGAAATGGTTGCTAGTACTGTCGATCCCATCGAGAATCAACACCCCAGTCTGCTTTTAGCTGCATAAAGTGGTGGACGACAGCTGTGGCTCAGTGGGTTGTCCACTACTCACAGGATGGCAGTTTGTCCACACGTGTCCTTCGTCGAGACACTGAACCTAAAATTATTCCCGGTGGTCAGACCAGCACGCACTGGACAAAAATAATCTGTATCCCGAAAGATCCAATGGTATACAAGTTTATGGATCTGTATCCAGATCTGTATCTCTATCTCTATATTATATCATACCACATAAAAATACAAATAAAATCTCTTAAAGATCCAGTCTGTAATGCTCTGCATACTGTCCGTATCTGTCCGTATACAAACGTATCACCACCTTGGATAGTACTATATATTTCAGTGACCTTGTATGGTAGCTCGCTTCGGCAAATTATGAAGTGCTTTGGATCCATTTGAAGACATTTACCATTATTTTTACCATTTAGCTGTTTTAAGCTCATTGTTTTGGCTCTGAGGTTTATATGACTGAGTCCTTCTGGTTCTTATCAACTTAATTAATGTAGGCTACAACTACAAGCTGTAGTACACAGGTCAAAAGCTGACACAGGTAAACTAACTCAGCAATGAATTGGCTGAGCTAAAGTGGAGATTGATTCAACAACTTCCCGAACTTTGTCATTTTAATATTTAAGTGTTCTCTCCCGTATTTAGACCTATATCTTTGAGTAGAAGCTCTGCAGTACAGATATTCATCTCGATTGACACAGAATTGTTTCGTCAACTAAAACATAACTGCAGTTGGACAGGAAGACATACATTCGCAAGTCAAGTAGTACATTTTAGCTCCTTTATCCCTCTAGACCCTCCAGATCGAATTTCTCTTCCATTTTGATAGCATCGCAGACACAGTACTTACGTGCCCTCCAGAGGTAGTGACGTGTCTGTCAGAATGACACGAAGGCAATGAAGTCAAAACATGAAGTCACAGGAGGTGGCAACACTGTGGAGACAGACACCGAAGACAGCACATATTTTATCATCAGTCATCACATTTGCTGTAAGTATCACCAAGATTAAAAATGCTTCCCAGCTTCTTTTTCACCACTTGATTCTGATGCATATCATTAAATGGTGCGTGACCTCTGTCAACATCTATCTGTAACCAGCCAAATCTGCAACATCAAGAGGTCCTTGGCACAGTCGGCCTGTAACTGACTCAAAAACGAAAACCCCCGCTAATGAGAGCTGAAAAGCAGTACAAATGTGAACATCGTGATACTGCTTTACTTTTCTTTTTAATTGAAAATAAAATGTGTCGCTGGTCACTAGCTTTGTTATCCAAAAATTAGCATTTGGAAATGAATGTAGAAAGACTAATTCTAAAGGGAGCTTCGAAACCCTGAATCCCACCAAATTGAGTAAGTTGTACTGTTTAACAACCCTATCAAGATATACAGTAGATATGATTTGACCCATTTTGTTTAGTGAGGCATTAAGAATTTCATTTACTGTATCTCTCCTTTAACATGTTGTGGACACAGGTGTAATATACAGCCAAATACTGTATTGTTTGACATATATTTATATAGACACACATAAAACTTTATATACTGTCTCCTCGAATCATATCTGGGCCAACATGCCACAAGATTTCCATGATGCTTTGAAAAAGTGAAAAAGTAATGACAAAAGCCCAAACACTGCTTACACACTGTACTTCTAATGTTGAAGCGAGTGGGCCCGGTTTAATTAACTAGTATTCCAGTTTCCATCTGAGAAGAAAAAAAACACATGGCAGCTCTACTTTTGCAGAAGAAGGAAACAAATTAAAAAAAGAAATCCAATTGAAACTATATCATTTATGTCTGTTAAAAAGTATGTGTATTAAATAAATGCTTTGAACCAGGCTATATGGTGATGCCCATGCTGTATATCACTGCAAACATGGCAATGCTGTGTATTTGATAAAACAAATGTTACAGTTCAAAAATTTAAACAATTAGGGATGCAGCAAAAGTGGTTTGTTTGTTTCTTCTTCTGCTATACATTGAACATTTTATTGTATAGGAAATTTGTACAACAAAATGTGTTACCTGGAGTCATGTAGATGTGTATATAATATTGTGAGGGAGTGATTTATTTTATTTGTGTTACATGAAAATGTCTCACTGTATTTTTGATGCTTGACATACAACAGTGTTTTATAATCCCACCTTGGATGGGCCAAATGTTTGGCATGACATAGACATACAAATTAAACAGCCAACATAGTGAAAAGCTAAAACAATGCTTTTAAATTCGTACATCTTTGCATCCGTTAGTTGGTATTCTTTTCATTAACATTTCAAAATTGTGACAATTACACAGTGTCCTAAACTTTAAACTCTGTTTTCTGAGCTTAGCTTTCTCCCTGCTTAGTGCCTCTACACTCAAAAGCATCATGAAAAATCTGGATCATCCTCATAACTGATGCTTGTTCTGTATCCATACCACCAGCCTTTACATGAGGGCCAACCTCAAGCTTTCAAAGAGTTATATTGAAGGTGTAGGAAAGAGTACTGGCATGGATCCCCGGGACAGCAGGCCAATTATAAAATTATGAGTGAAGAGTTCCTTTAGGTCCCCTATCGCCCCTATCGCCCCGAAAGAACCCCATTACCCACAAGCCTTGGCTTTGAACACCTCTTCCACACCAAGAGATGACACAACCTCCAGTGCTGGCTCCTGTCAAGCAAAGGTTCTGCAACAGAAGCCTTTTTTTCCTTCTTCTTCTTCCACATCTCCCCAAGTGTTTTAAAGCAGCACTGCGGAGCCACATTTCCTAACAGTGTCGGCTTAAAGGCAGCACTGGCACTATGACAGCCAGAAGAAACAGTGAGTGCCACAATTGACATATTCCCCATCCTTTTGGCATGTCATCTCCCTTTTTCTGGACACCTGATTGATTCTGACAGCCTATATTGGGTATTTCATATGAAAGAGAATTTTGTGATTAAATGTTAATGAGTTGGAATTTCTCTCAGTGCTTTTATTACAGGCCGCCAGTTTTGAACATTTTTCAAAGTAACACACCCAAATTCCACTGTTTGCAATGAATTAATAATACAGTCTTGTCACTGAAGTATCATGCATTCTTTAATCAGGCTTCGGGTCTGAAACAGAAGCTTCTTGAAAGGTATTTCTTTATGATCAGAACAATTACAAACTTAGAGGCAATCATGAAGGGCTGCTCACAAAGTCATGCATGCATATATACAGTATGTGTATGTGTCAGAGACAGAGAGAGACCCCTGGGGTGGACTCTGCAGCTTTCTTGTAGTTGCCATCTGAATTATATGTCTTGACTGGCTCACATCACTCATGACTGGGGACTTGAGAAGACTGAGGCCAAAGGCTGTGTGAACTGCGAGCACAAAGAACAGAACAACATGTCTTTGTTCCATGTTCTCAAAGTGCTCGCCAAGTTGTAGAATAAACATCCCCAAGTTTAGCTGACACCCACCACTACCACCACCACCACCATCTCTCCTTCCTACAGCCGAGTCTGGAATCAACCCTCCATTTCTGTTCTTGCTGTTGAGGACAAGACGTAAATTTGTGTTGGTAGTTTGTGGTGTTTGGTCTCCTTTTGTGTTGAACTGTATCGGAGCTGACACATCTCTCATGTCTGCGTCTGCCTCCTACCTGAAATCCTCTGCGGCTTTTCTACAACTGCCAGCAAGAGAAGAGAAGAGATGGGAGCACCCAGACTGTTTTATTTCATCATCTCAGATCATGATACTGCCTGCCTCTCCCACACTCGCTTTGCCACTTTACCACCCTCTGCCAGTTGTGTCTGTGTGTGTGCACTGACATGGTAAGATAAAAAAAAAAGGAACAGGTAAAGCAAAAAAAAAAATAAAAAATAGAGTACTCAGCAAAATGTCTGAGCTATATTTGCCATCAAATGCAGTAATCACAGAGGAGACTGTTTTTCTCTCAGAAATGTGCTTCAGTGTATGTATTGTAATTCTCTGGCTGTCTCATATGTGTGGTATGCGAACAGGGCAGAGCAAGAGACTATGACACCAGGGTTTAGTATTTGTCAAAAGAGTGAAAGGCCTTTGTGGAGGGATTGACTTTCTGTCTCTTTGGAGTTTGTTTTTAGGAGTCTGTTCTGTTCTGCAAAGTACAAGCTCTGTGAAACAGACCTCTCCGCTCTCAAGTCTCCCTCTGTTCCTGAGCAGAAGTTAGAACAGTTGGTGCCCCTCAATAAGTTATACCACCATCATCCCAACTCAGGAACACGCAACAGTCTGGAAGAATTTCAGGTAAAGGCCTGCCTAATTAGTTCCCATCAAAAATGTAATTCTTTTCTGGAATTACGCCGCAAGGGCTGAGTAGCCAAAAGCGAAGATACCTGGTGGATGAAAAAAAAATAATGAATGAAAAGAGATATTCTAACCTCGAGCCATAAGTACATTTATATGCTTGACATGACTCTGCCATCAATGTTGGGTCGAATTCTAATTTAGTTTCTGAGATGTATGTGTAATTTTGCCATTAATATGAATGTTACCACCCTAAATATTTTACGCTTCTCATGGATATTGTGAGCGTCTCATATATCCTTCAAGAGTGTATTAATTAATAAAATCTTTTCTGATACTTTTTTTGCTGGAAACTTGTAATAAGAGCAAGCAGGTAGGATGATATAGTGAGCGGAGCCAGAACATAGTTGTCTGGTGCCTCATTAACATCCCCAGTTCATTAGGAAGAGGCTTTTTTTCCTGTCATCTTTTTACAATGTGCCAATGTTGTGTGGCCTTTAAGGTAATTAATAATGAATTAATTAACCAAATTAATTCCTAGGTTAGAAACGTTGTTCAGTAGTGAGGCCAGTCAGTTTGGATTTGGGCCCTGATGGGTGAGGCCCTTTACAAGCTGATGTTGTTCATGTTTCTGACAGTGCCAGCCCCCTGTCTAAAAGCCCTAGCAAGTGCCATTTGTCTCCGGGTTAACAGAAAGACGAGATATAGGGCGGGCTGAATTATTTAGGCTCCCACAACACATGCACTTTTGCTTTTCAAGCATGAGTTATAATTTAATTAGAAACTTCTGGTGCGTTGCTAGCTATTTAAATATTAAAATCTTCCGCTGATCACATTGGATTAGCCATCCCTGTGAAATTCCCTGAGATGTCAGTTGTTGTCTTTCTGTCTGACTCTCTCTCTCTCTTCTCACTCTTGCCGCTTTCTTGCATTTCCTTCAGTGTTTTCTGAACTTGCGCGCTCACAGATTGTTTGTCGGCTCCTCCATCAGAGACAAAGGAGTTGTCATGGACCTTTGGGAACCTTAATGGGCACCAGTGTGCGTGAGTGTGTGAACACAGAGCTGACCTGATATGAATGAAAAGAGAGATGTTATGCTCATTACCAGGTCTGGATTGAAAGATGATTACATTAGGCTTCTCCCCTGACAGTGGTAAAACAAGGTGTGTTGGTTGGGGGTGTGACAGTGTCTTCCTGTCGCCATGTTGAGGCCTGACTTCCAACTATTTTTGTCTCCCAAATGCAAAGGAGGCAACCTGTTGACTGCTGGTGCTGTGTGTTTGTGTGACTGTTGTTCATGTTTGTATAAATGTGTCTTTGTTTACATTTACCAAAATAAAGCTGAGCTTCCAGTTTTCTTTTCCAAAAGTAATGAAACCAAAACAATTCAGCACTACAACATAAGGTACAACAGTTCACTGTCAGCCTTTAAGATAAGATACGATTTAAAGATTTGATCTCCATGGAGGGAATATGGTGTTACAGCAGCACTAGAAATGGACCAGATAAGAATAAAAAAAGTACATAAATAAGCTTTTATGTCTATGTGCAAAAACTGATTTTAATCAATAACACAGTTTCTTCATATTCCTGAGCAAACTGGTATGGTGATATATATATATATATATACTGTATGTATATTTTACGAATACCATCTCCCACAAGCCAGAGGCCGTCACAGATTAAATGTCACCCTGTTGACAGATTCAGTCAAGTGGCTGACTTAATGGACATGTCAACCTGTCTGATCCAGACATGGCTGTAACAATGGCAAGATGCTATTACTGTAAAAGAGAGCATGGATTAAAATCATGAAATACTGTACATACACAACAATGTTGCACTGGTAAAACTTCATTTAATTGTTTAAAGGATGAGGCTGGTCATATTATATATTATATTATATATATCCTGCATGTGGCACAAGCCCATTAATTCCTAATGAAGAAAAGCATATTTTAAAACAGGTAAGAAATATACATCTAGTTATAAAAAAAAGGCTTATTAATTTCCTAAAACAGCTGTGCATTGTAGTTACCAAGCGTTATTCAAACAGGAGTAAATTATGCATTTGTCTGGGACTATTTTCAGCTGTGGATTAATACATATGTGTTGCTCTGGTGAGTATTTACAGCACCAGCACAGTGTATGTGCTCACTGATGTGTGTTTTCTGGACGACAATTGAGATCTACGGCACTATAAGCTAAATCATTTTTTTGGCAGTTTGTAGGATCAGTGTTTGTGTGAGAGGAACACTGTGAGATTGTGAGGCCGTGTATAGCCTAGGCAGAACCTCACTATACAGTTTATGTGTGAATTATGGGTGACAGGTTGCTCAATCCTTCCCCCGGTCAACCTTCTGACACACACACTCTATCACCAGTGGCAAAGATGTACTAGTGATTCCTAGCTGTGGGCCAGTCAGCTAATTATAAACCAGCATCTACTTTAATCTTCTCCTCCAGACGGTTATTTATCCTTTTATGTATTAAAGCTATCTGTTAGCTTTAGCTCCCCTTTCCTGCTGCAGATAGATAGATACATAGATAAATACCTCACCTATCTTTGATTCAGAAATAACTCTCACATGACAGCCATAGAATACCTTCCTTTTCTTCCTCATCCTGTGTGTGTTTATGTCTGTCTGTGTATTTCTATCTGTCATTTCATGTGTCTGAACAGGTGTATTTGTCTGCTCACAGTGGGTGCGTATTGTGCTCTGTTTTTCCAAACTCTGGGAGGGGCCCTGGCAGTAGAGCTGCGATTGTGTGTCAATCAGGCAGCGCTGCAGTCGGCCTCTCAAGCCCCCCATCGTGTGGGGTCCTGTTCTTCTCCTGTCTCATCCTGTCATTCCAAATTCTTTTCATCTCTTACTCTGTTCCTCCCAAAATCCCTCAATCATCATCATCATTTATTCTTAGAGAAACATTTCTCACTTAAACTCTCCTTTATATCAGGGATCTGCTGGACAATTCTTCCAGGAATTGTGATATATTACTGTACAATTCAGCATTTCTGGAATATTTTGGTGTCGAAGCTTTATGATGACAATACACTGCTCTGGACAAAAAGTAAAATCAAATACTAATATGGCAAATGTTCCTTTCAAATGCCCTTTATGAACTTAGTTTTTTATGTGATAGTCATAAATAATTTTTTTTTTTAAAGATTTAAATAGTGTGTATCAGGTATTAATCATATGGATGAATTTATTACCCATACAGACATACAATATTTATTTAGATTCACTATAACTGTATATAAACTACTACTACTACTTAACTTCATGTATACATGTAATTAACTAACACTGGATGTGTTTTCATTGTTCAGAAATATGTGTCAGATTCTGATACAGCTACAAAAAATACAAACAGTCCTTAATGGGAATAAAATACAATAGAGTTTATTTGTCTTTATGTAGTTTATTACTTTTGTCTTGGTCATCTAGGTAATACTGTGTCTGTGCTTAGATTCTCAAATTTGAAACTGATTTGACAAATCAATTTTAAGTTCAACAAATTCAAATCCAGATTAAACTTTCTGAGGTGCTCAGGACAAGCAAGTACATATTTTACCAATTTGATCCCTGGTCTTAGTAGAATAGAACATAATGTTATTGTGACATACTGTAGCCATGATACGGATAATAACTCGTTTGCAAAAAAATACAACACAATTGTAAAGTGCAGCTCTACAATTTTGTTCCAGCAATGTACACAGGTGCTTTGTTACCTGATCAGTCCAGTTCAGTCAATAATCTCACTCCCTTGCTCTCCTAGGACCTTCCCGGATTTGACTCTTATTTGCTTTAATATTTTAGCAGTTTGCACAATTAAAAGTGCATAATAATGTTATGTCTCTGTAAACATTGTTGTATTTACTGATGTTGCATAATCACACTGGGGTAATGCTGCCTAATCAAAGAGAGAAACAGAGATGAAGAGGGACATAAATGTGATATTCTCTTCAGATATTTATGCTGCCTGATACTGTAATATTACAGCGATATGGGGAGAGAAAAGGTCAAAGAGAGGTAAAGGTTCACAAGTCGGAGACCTTTGACCTTTTACCCCTGCATTCTTTCCGATCTATTGATTATTTTAAGATTTTAACACTCTTAGCCTTGCCTATCCCACATTGTATTTCCATTCATATCTGCAGCCGAATGTTCAGTTCTTTTTTTTTTGTCAAGAAGACTATCAGATGGCTCTGACGATTAATATTATGGCGAATGGGGCACTTTAATTATTAACTCTGCGTTACATTTGAAGAATGCTCACCAGGCGTGGGATTTAAAAGAAGCTAATGTTTCACTATCAAACCATTTCATCCAATCTTCATAACAGATGTGTGTGCAGGGGAGGGCATTAGTTTCCACAGCAGGCGCTGAAAATATGCCTGCTTTCCCCTCATCAGGAAAGAAGTCATGGTTTGTCTTGAGGGGCCAAGTGTCTTCTTGTGACTGGCCATTGGTTTTAAGTGGCTTGTGCATTTTTCATGCGACAGTGGTCGGTGGGAATGTCTTGTCACTCTATTAAGGCCTATTCAAATGGTAGTGGCCATAAAACGAAGCAGGCTCTGAAATATTCATTTGATATTGCAACACACTACAGTGTGTGTGTTAATTAAGGAAAGAGCTATATGCTTTAGATGGGACAGGGCTTTCAACATGGCATAATGGTGGAAGATGAGTTAAATGGAAGTGACATTTGGGTATCCCAGCTCTAGGCTGATGTCAATATGTAGATTGGATTTTAAAAGGTGCTTGTATGTTAACAAAGTAAAGAAGGAATTAAATGCCAAAGTTACAACTAACATTGACAGCTGCTGCTGATGTCAGATTTGTTCTATTGTGCTGCTATTTATGGCTGATATAAATTTGTTTGGTTAACAGACAACTGTTAGTGGAGTACTATATAAAAAAGAAGCGTATATACGATTTATGTGTCTCATCTTTTTAGGGCATCATGGATTAATTAATTGGTATAACATTTTGCTCATTGTCTATGTTTTATGTCTTTGTATGGAATACGGAATATGTTTGTGTTGGTTGGACAAAAAATAAAAAAGTGAAGATTTGTTTTCATTCTATACTCTAAATGCTGAATTTAAAAATAATAACATAATAATAATAAGTAACACTGATCATTTGATAATGAAAATAATCAGCTGCACCCCCACATGTTTGATCAACAACAAGTATACCTTTATAGCAGACTGTAAGATTTAAGCTAACAATAATTCATATATATATTTCTTACTTCATATTGCAGTTTAATTGTTTCCTCTTCCTTCTCACTTCCATCTTTTAGATCCTTTATTACTGCTTCACCATTCCTCGTCTCTCTGTAGGACAGGCCAGCGATTATATACCCTATCCTCCATCTTAGAGCTTATTAACCTTTTTGTTGGAATATATGGAGCATAAAGACCTCATTAAATATTTACATATGCACTAACCACTATGAAAAATTAAGAAACCCAAAGTTTTATTAACCTGTAGTAATATAATGTCTACTCTTGGCCAACAAAAAAGGTTTTTTTTGCACATTAAAGCATTCTGTAGCGCATAATAATGTATGGTAAGAAGGCTCCCCTTGCATTGATTAACTCCGCTTTAATATAACATTAGGTTTCCCTTAAACTAGCTTTATCATAGAATTATGCTTTTAATACAAGGTGTGGATTTGAGGGCGGCGGAGAGATTTTTTGCCTGCAGAAATGTAGCATTGCGACAATCCTTAATTATCCATGGCTCTGTCTGTTGTGACATACATAAGGACTTCAGAACAATTCATACGCTCACATTTCATTAATATATTAGAAGCTGTAGCATAAATGCCTGTCCCTGCTAGCCACACTGACCTCGCCCCTCCATAGGTGAAGTTGATCCACAACACTCAACCATTCAAATGGGACTAAGTGGCTTTCAATTATTCAAACATATATTCAAGAAAGGCTGTATAATGCTCGCTATCACCTGCTCCTGGCATTCCACTCTTCTGGAGGTTCTCTGTTTTGGATTGCAAGCGATGCCTCACAGCTCACAACTGAGTCAGAGCTCACCGAAATGTTTAGATTTTTACCAGCAACTCTGTGGACACAGAATGACGCACTAATATCTCCGTCACTGGCATCTTCACGGTCTTCTAAAATCATTCCCCTTCACTCTGATAGGTACTCAAAAACACTGGTTCCCAGAGAGCTGTTGCTTTGATTCTTTCAGTGGTGCATGCAGAGCAGACGGTGCTTCATACCTGCATACCTGCAGGCACTTACACCTGCATGTCACCAGTGCAGTTCAGCTGAGGGAATTATGATTATAATTTCAAAGCAGGAACATGAAGCCCAGATCGATCGATCGATCGATCGATCGATAGAT
>NW_023339729.1:20304971-20335582 GCF_004916995.1 Morone saxatilis | reverse complement strand
ATAGATAGATAGATAGACAGACTTAAATTAAAGTTTGATTTGAGGCAAAATTTACAATTTAGATGAGCGCAACTTTCAGAATATCTTCGTGTTGTAGATGGACAGATAGAGTTGACGAAGTAGACTAAAAAAGTGGTAAGAAAAAAGTAAGAATGAGTCAAAGAAGGACAGAAATGGAATAAAGAATTACAACACATGATGAAAAGCTGGGAGAAACAATCCAGGAGAGAAACATGGAAATATAGAAAGTGGGAGATGAGAGGTGACTGACAGCTGTAAGTTGTAGGTGTTAAAGTTTGATGCCTCAAGTGAGTGAGGCAGTAAAGTACAGTGTGGTCTGCGAGTAGCAGTAATAGAGTGAGGACCGATCCAGGCAGACAGAGGGGAGGAGATGGGGGGAGGTTGGGTGGGTGGGGTGGAGGGAGCATTGTAGAAGTAACAGAGAGAAGAGACGAGCCATACATAGTCTGAGTGAGACAGAGCGCAAGTTAGGGGGAGCAGATAGTTAGATAGCGAGAGAAACGAGAAGGTTATCCATGATTTAACGCCTATGGGGCCATGAGATGAGCCTTTCCAGTTCAGGCTGCTGTGATTGCTGGCTGGTGCTGGTTGAGGCTGGGGCCTTTCAGCTCATTTCATCATGGCGCTCCTAATGAGGCCTGGGCCGACTCCCTGAGCACGGGGGCTCCAGACACATCTCTGATGGAGGGTACTGAGGGGCTCCAGCCTCTACCAGCAACACCATCAGGTCCTGGGTATCTGAAGGGGCAGGGAGGGGGTGCATGTGAAGGGAAAGTGGTGGTGGTGGTGAGTGTTGCTTCAGGGTGAGCTGGGAGACCCACTTTGTCCCGAGGCTGTGTGAAAAGGTCACTGCCCGTGAGGAGTACCCACAGGCCCCTGCTGCAGGGTGTCTGGAGGGAGAGTTGTTTTTGTTCAAACAGGAAGTGGCAGGTTAAGAGGAGCGTGTCCATCAAAAATATGTCTGCTGTTTGCTCGAACAGAAGTAGAAGCTTTTATTTTGGGAGTTTGTTCCAGGATACTGGAGCACAGTTTGCCACCGATTCATGTGTCAATACCTCCTTTGTTTAGGATTTTTATAATAGTTAAACATACTGAGCAGGTTGTTACTGCGTAGCTCTACAGTTTATTTCATGCTGCACCTTAAATCTCTCTCAAATCTGTCTTGGGAAATATTCAAGGACTGAGAGACATATGTGGCAGTATGGGTGCCTCCCTAATGAGAGGTGGCTCTAGGGGATATGAAAGGCAGAGCAGTAGGGGCGGGTGGCAGGGGGTGGGGCAGCAGGATTGCTGGTAGAGCGACCTGTCTGTTCACCCCGGCTCTGGCCTTTGTGCAGAGTTAATGATGCCACTAATATGTTCTTTAAAGACCACACTGTGATTCATGGCTTTCATTAGCCCCGTGTGCCAGGGTGTCTTTCTCCCTCTCTCTCTTTCTCTTTTCTGTCGCCCTTTTAATGATGGCCTGGAGACGAGGTGGCACGCTTGACCCTTAATCATATGAGCAAGAGGAGGCGGTGATGAGATGGGAGGTTTTGGGAAAAAGGCAGAGGGTCGGAGGAGGAGGAGGAGGAAGAAATCCGATGGTTGTTCTTCATAATCCCGCTCCCCAGGGCTGGTTAAGCATGACTGTGTTGCTTGGGCAGGACGGTATAGCATACAATGTGTAATCTTTTCAGAAAAAACATATGAACAGTATCTTGTTTTCCCTTTGCTGATCAACTTCTTTTCAACACCTGGCTTTGTATTTGTTCCCTGTTCATGTTTGCAAGCTACACTAAGCCTGTTGACTGGAGCAGATGGAGGTCAAGTGGACTGGACAATATCTCTGTTGTTGTTTCCTATTAAAATATATATATATATTACAATTTAGTATCATATGTCTGTCCAGGGAGAATAATCCCACCTCTGTAGCTGTCCCTAAGGTTTCTGCCTGGTAAAGGTTGTCCTAATGTGAATCAAGGATCTAAGGAACGAGGGTATCGTATGATGTACAGACTGTAAAGCCCGTTAAGGCAAATTAGTGATTTGTGATATTGGGCAATATTGTATAGCACTAAATAAAAACTGACAAAGATGTGGGGGTGGAAGGGTGTTTTAATGTGTCAAGCTCTTTGTGTTAAATTTGGCTGATTGAAAGGTGCTATACAAGTTAAGTCTTGATTGACTGATTGATTTATACAGGTTTTCACACCTGTCCTTGCAGTATATGTGGAAACTTTGTGATGTAGGTACTACTTTCACTGCTAGTTGGTAAATTACAGCCCGCGAGCCAACGGGAAACACACTACCAAGCCTTGATCATGCTTACACCTGTCAGTCACAACAGCTCTCCAAGCTTCATTATATTTTCTCTCTGATGGGCAGTTTACTCCCCACTGACATTGTGCCTCTGGATTGTACATCATTTCATTCAAGAAAAAGACTGGAAAAGCTCAGTTAGCTAATGTTGCAAAGCTTTCACAGTTTATTCAAAATCTGAGTTTGTGCCATTTAATTTCCTGTGTCAGAAGAGGAAGAGGAGGGTTTAATAAAGGTGGATGGTTTTGGACTCTCCATGCTTAGACCTCTATAGCCAAAAATGTTTGGAAAGGGAAACAAAGGCCAAACTTTCAAATCTGGCCCAAACTGCTCATCGTAGCATCCCTCACAGTTTATATACTAACTTCCTGGTTCAACTTTGTCCCACTGCACTTACTGTTGTTGTGCATGCACACACAGTTGTCTTATGGTAATAAGGGATTATCATTGACATTTTGGATGCACTTACTTTTACTTATTGTAAATAATGTGGTGATTAAGTGACATGATTCTTGCCCTGTTGGATTTAGTGATGTTACCAGATCTCAGCAATGTCCCTAATGAATATAATGTTACCATAACTCATTTAATGATGGCCAAAACTATGAAAATAAGACCCAAGTTGCAATAAACCAGAATTATTTTTTAAGAAACTAGTTTACCTTTAGGCTACAACTACCTCTATCCACATTTAGCTCTTCATAAGAAACAGGCTGTGGTTGAATAAAGATTTGGTATAATCTGTAATAGAAAGCAGTCATTACTCTGACAATTGTGTTTGAGTGTGTGTACACATAAGGCCTGAGTGTGTATGTTCACAGAGGGGTAAAGATACAGTATATCTCACCTTGAACTGCCTGTTGGGAGGTGGAAAAATAAATAATAAATAAATTACACGCAGACATACTGTACTAGTGCTTGCTTTGCAGAGAATTACAGTTGTTTACAAGTGTGTTAGGGGGCCTGGCAGGTAGAGCCACATCATGTCTCTGTGTATCATGTTGTGCTGCCTTAGACCACTGACACTGGGGATAATTTCAATAATTTACACTCTGTGTGATTGTAGAAGACGCCTCGTGTGTTGCTTTTTAAAAATGTAAAGCAGGCCATGTTAGTCCCTGCCCACCGACCACAACCTCCAAGCACACACACACACACGCACACACACACACACATAACATGGCTTGGGACCAGATGAGCGCCCAGATGATAAAGAGCAGATGTTTTCCCGACTGGGGCTATGCTCCTAATGCTTCTATACCTACCATCCTATAAAACCCTCTCCCCTTTCCTCGCCTCCTCCTCCTCCTTTTTTTCCGTTGGTCTCTATCCAAGCCATCCATTTTTCTGCAGAGTAAAGACAGATTAGGGCCTAAATCCCCCGCAATTTGGGTCATGGCCTTTTGTGTGCTCCGTACGGTGAGAGGAGTGGCACACGACTGGGCCCCCATTTGCCAGAGATCAGGGGGTTAGGCCGGCAAGTGATTGAAAGGGAGCCGCACAGTATGACCATGTTTGGAAAAATAATGAGATTGAATTAACAGAGAGTCTATGGTGGAGACCTGGGTATCGGAGATAAGGGGGGAAGAATACCATTATTTTAGAGTGTGCAATACATTGTAAGTATGTATGATGGGAAGTACAAGTTAATATGGGCTACAAATGTTTCTAAGGAAGGTGATTGCTCAGTATGATATTCCTTAAGCTTTTTATTTTAAGTCACATAACTTATGATTATAAGTCCTGTTAACTTGACATGAAACGAATCAGTTGATTTATTGTTTAAATACTTTTTATATTGTGATATTTTACAGTTTTTAGTGGAGTCTGACAGGCACAGTTGTCACCTGCAAGAATATTAAATCAATATTTTAGCTCTTTCAAACCAGTCCAAAGCTCTCTCATCACCACTGACTGAATGAGCCACTTTCCACTAATCAGTGGGTCATGATAACAAATCCATATGTCCTCCTCAAAACCTGCAGTCAGCAAAGTTAAACATTGCAGTTGGATTTCAGTAGGCCTCAATTTAATGTTAACTCTTACTATTGAAACCACATTTCTAGAAATCTTGGGTTTTCGTCTTGTTGTTCTTGTTCTTGTGGGATTACCCAGAAGCTCAAGCTCTTTTCCTGAAATATTGTGCAAAAACAGGAAACAGCATCAGAGAAAACAGCACATCGCTGCAACAATCCAACAGAGCGCCTCTCTCCTTAACTTCTGTTTCGTCTGTATTACCATCTCATCCTGAGTTCAAAGCAGCGTGATGTTAATGAAGGTTCCCATGTACAAAGAGAAGCTTATGTAAATGTTACCTCTCCAGATGTTCTATAGCTCTCAGAGCCAGAACTCCAACTAGCCCCAAGCTTCATACTACCAGTTAGCATTTAGACAAACCTTTGTACCTTCACTTGCCTATAGGGCCTATCAGATCGTCGCAGCCTGAAAATCAATATCTGCTGCTAATGAAGTTTAGCCACACATTTTAATGAAGGACCCAATTTGCATTTAAAAGTAACAAGAGGGGAAATGGGTTCATTTTCCCCCATATCTTATTTAGTATGTACATTTGAACAGAAAGCAACGCACTGGTTTGTTGTGTGAACATTTGTCTGTTTGTGGGGAGTGTATGTGTGATGTGTATGTAGTCTATTATGTAGTATGTAGTATATTGCATCATCATATTCTGTCATCTCTCTTGAATTAATATAAAAATTATGATAAAACCAAAAGAAAATCATATTTGCAAGTAAACATACACAGTAACAATACAAAACATATACAAACAACAGTACTGATCTGGTTGTATTAAAACAAAAGTGCGCTAAAATAACTTCTTATAGAATTCAATGTCTTTCACATGCCATGAATAGATGCATGTATATGCAGGTTTAGTAACGGATTACATTTAACAGAGTTACGTAATCAGGATACCCAAAATGGTAACTGTAATCCATTATAATATATATTATATTTTTGAAATAAAGAATGATATACTACCATGCACCATGCTGGGTCAGCAGTTCTAAGTCTGGCCTTGATTGGTTCCGTGGATACACAAATTACTAAACATTGCAAGATATGTGAATTGTAACACATTGTTTACGGCATTCCCGATTTTCCGACCTGCGTGAATCTGTTGTAATTAGAGTAAATGGTGTGTAGATTTGTACATATAGAGACCAGACTGGTGGAAATCTGCACTTCTAGTTTTTTTTTTCTTTAGTTTTTAATCATGTTTAAACTTGTTTTCTCTTTTGATTCATTTCCACAAGATCTGCAGATTGCAAATATACTAGTATGTCTTTATAAGCTTGTATGCGTACACATACAGTATATTTCTGTCTTTGTGTAGCACTTTAGTTCAAAAACCTGTTTACTCTTTAAAGTGTCTACTTAAATGAAATAAACTTGAAACTTGAACTTGTTCTCCTGTTTCCCTTTCCTTCTCTCTGTTCCACCATCACGTTCATCTTTTTAATCCCTCATCCACCATAACAAGCGCCTACTATATATCTCTAAAACAAAATGGCTTTAATCCTTGTTTACCTTGCTGCTTTACGTGGTGTCTGTTTGTTAGAAATTAAATTGCTACAGTAGAAAGGCTGAGGGCATGTTTTCTTTTACTTTCTTTTTTTTAAAGTGAAGCTCAAATCCCACATTTGAGAGGGATAAATGGTGGTTACGCCTCCAGACTTTAGACTTGATGATGTGATTCTGATAAACAACCTGCATGCTGCACAAACTCACATGTTTTCTGTGTAATTTTCTTGTTGTAACAGGAGCTTTGATTCATGTTCTTGTGGGGGATTCTCTCCTGGACCAGGTAAAACATTAAAGCCTCATCGTTTCACTAAACAGATGTAGTTTACCCTGGACATATTATCTTTTTTTCTGCACCCATTTTAGCCTTTATTTTTTAATATTTGTGTGTTTTTGACAATACTGTTTTATTTTATTTTATAAAGACACATTCTGTACTGCTGTTGAGATCTTAGTTGTACTTACCTTTGAAACATTTACTTTTTAGTGGCTCCTGGGCTGAGTATCAATCCTCACTACTTTTTTGGATGCAATTGAAACGTGTCTGAAGTGCGTAAACTCCAAATGTGTCTACGACTGAGAGCTGGCAATGAATCTCTTGACAAATGTCTTGTTTACTTAAAGCAATTTGTGATCAGATTGATGATTTGACTCAAAATTTGCCAAATTTGACTTTTCAGTCAAAGTTCAGGGCAGCGATTAATAATAGTACAATTCAAAAGAGTGCAACCATTGAGTTCACTGACTATAAGGACAAATTTATGTCCAATACAATGTGGATCACATATACAAGCCTGTACTTAAAGGTCCAGTGTGTAACATTTAGCAGGATTTATAGGCAATAATGGCATATGATATTCATAGGTATGTTTTCTTTTGTGTATAATCACCTGAATATAGGAATCGTTGAATTATTGTTGCCTTAAAATGAGCTGTTTTTATCTACAGGCAGTGCGGGTCGCCTACCATGTAGTCCAGCATGTTGAACCACCATGTTTCTACTGTAGCCCAGAACAGACAAACCAAACACTGGCTGTAGATAGGGCCTTTTGCGAGTTTCACATCCACGTAGTTTCACTTACGCACTGATGATGCCTACTAAATCCTACACACTGGTCCTTTAAATTCATAAAAGACATTTGTAATATTGATCAGAGAAATCACAATTAAATATTTTCCTCCAATCATTGAGCTTCCTTTGGTAAACAAAAAAAAAAAGGTTTGGGAAACTCGGTAATCTGCACATCCAAAAACAATATCACAGCTCCAGTGGCTACTTATGTAACTGCCCTAAAGTTGGTGGAAAAAAATGGGAAAACTTTTGCCAGACACTGTTCTTCCCAAACGTACATCCTCATCTCATCAAAGAGAGGGAACAGTAAAAGTTCCCTCTCTGTGAGCACAGAGTATCTCCACTTTGTCATACTGTGTTCATGATCCTTTTCTACTGGAGCAGCTCCCTGTACATGAAAGCCAACCTGTTCGTTTTATGTAAATAACAACAAGGCAGAGTCTCCTGCGTGCCACACTTGGTGAGAATACCGTGAGATCTTCGCAACAATTTTCGCGCTCTCCCCTGCCGGCAAAGTGTGCCACCATACCAGCTGCAGCAGGAAGGCAACTTAGCCTCCAGCAAGACTAAAGTGTGCATCAGAGTAAAACAGTTGTTTACTTTGTTTGAACTGCAGTATCTCACCCACGGGAGACTGTGTGCTTGAAGTTTTGCATCTTTCACTCTCAACTTGCGACAAAGAGTCGGATGAATAACAATGTCATTTTCTCTGCCACCCCCCCTTCCCCCCTCCTGTTGTCTTCTTTTCTACGTTCCATCTATTTCTTTACCACCCGTTGCACCACACCACCCTTCTTCCCCTTTGCACTCCTCTCGAATTATTCATTGGCTCTTTTAAAGTTTCAGTATGCAGTAAATTGATGGTGACACACAAACTACATTATGTTTTTTCACTCCTTTTTTTATAAACTAACAGCACTGCTCATCTCTCTTTAATTGCGTAGCAGTTGGGGACACAGATGCACACAGATGCGAGTGCAGGAGGGTGAGATGAGAGGAGGGAAAGTGGGGATGAAAAGACAGTGGAGCGGAGGATTGTGTAACTTAGTTAAAGTGATGAGGCAGTGGTCCTAAGTGACCCGGCTTAGATATGAGTGTTGTCTGTGCGCTGAAGTGGATACAAGAGAACGGGAAGAGAGAAAGGGCTGATACTCATTCTTTGGTTTGCTTACTTTAAATTCAGCTCAAACTACTACTGCTTATGAATATGGTACATGTACTTTCTGAAAGTTCCCACAAAATAAACTTGTGTGGAAGATGGTCATAATTATGCAGATTGCATTGAAATAACAGTTTGTTACAGTTCGAGATATAAATGATGAACTCAATATGCCTTGCAATTATTCCTTCACTAAGTTTATACAACATTAAAGAAAACAGATGAGTATAGTATTAGGTGTACTTTGGACCCTCTGACCCTTTTTTTCTGAGTATGCGATCAATATATTAAGAAAAACTGATGCATTTAAAGGTAACTCTTCAGTTTCATCAGAAGCATGATACTAATTAGTTCTGAGAAAGTTGTTTTCATTTAGTTAGCTGTTGATTTTCAGAAAATGTTTCCACCTAAACATGTATGATTGTAAATGTCATCCTCCACATCTGGGGAATTTTATGTTGTTCTGTAATTAAGTGACTACATATAAAAACAAATTTTTGAATGTTCAGCTGACCGGCTCTGAACTTTACATGTCATTTGTCATCCTAGAAATTAATTGGAATTCATTAATTGGAGGTGTACCAATTTAACACTCTCTCCACTTTCAAATTATGTAGCCTGGTTCTTTCCAGGGTTCCTAAAAATTTTCTGTTGCATATCAGTTGATTTGATTTGATTTATTTATGTCCAAATGTAGATTCAATTCAACATGGGACCTGCACATACAAAAAAATAATGCACACAAGGCCAAAATTATCCATCTAGGAACCCATTAGATTAAATATTACTCATTTAAATCTTCTGTCTTTTGATACTTTGGTACTTGGTACGAGTTTTGTTTATTAGATGTATTTGGACCAATGATGGTCCCCTGATTGCAATATTTGGCTTCTCAGGAGAGAATGTCCCCATGACGGTAGCTAAATATACAGTTACAACTTTTGTAACTCTACTTACATGTAACTTAACTGGAAAAGTCCACCTTTTGGACACACTCTGTGGTTGACGGAGGTGAAACAGCACCTTAAAGTAGTAAGTTAAATTTAAATTTGTGATTCCCCTGAAGAAATAATACTGTATGGCAGCCTTTCCTGAATTATATAGGCTCTAAACCGTGTTCAGTAAAATACATACATACTGTGTTTATTCTGTATTTTTATGTTAAAAAACAGGCTGTTTACCTCTATTTCTTTGTGCTTAATACAGATATAGCATAACAAGATTAGTGTCAGTCTGGGGACGTGTATAGCAGAACAGAAGGGAAATCAAAGAAACAAAAGATTATTGATCGGAGAAAAGGCAAAATGTGGTTTCGGCTCCGGATCAGGCTGTGTCCATATCCTTGATCCAGTCTGTTTTCTTATCTTAATGAGCATGTCTTTAGGGAAGGGGGAGCAAAAACTGTGTGTGTGTGGTGTTGTTGTGTGTGTGTGTGAATGTGTGCTTGTTTGTGCAAACACATGTCAATACACCTCTCAGCAGCATCTTTTTAACCATATTATAAATCAAAAAGCAATCTGTCCTCAAGAGAAACATGTAATAAAAAACACGAGGCACCAAAACATGTCTTTCCTTCGTCTCTCTCTTCTTCCTGACACACACACACACACACACACACACACACAAATTACCACGATGAGGTTAAAAAGATTGTCAGATCATAAAATGTCACATTTTTACTAATGTAAAAGTCAAACAGTGGAAGACATCAAAGCCGTACAAAATGTGTCAGATTTTGTATGTGTGTGTATGTTTGTGGCAGGACGGGGGGGGGGGGGCTTCCTATTTGCCTTCATGTCTCTTCCTCCCTTTTTTCAACCTCTGCACCTCTCCAACAGAAAATAAATAAGTAATACTTAATATCATCATGTGTGATTGAAGGGGCTCTGAAATGTAGGAGTGAAGAGCATCGCCAGATGAAGTGAAGTGTTGAAAAGAGTGATTATTTTTGCTCCAGTGAGGTCTTATTTTTCAAAGTGCCACTAAAAGCATGAGAGACTTATGTCACTTTGCGCTGGGAGGATGGAGGAGCTGAAGGGTGATTTGATAAGAGATGAAAGAAAGGTAGTGACACCCGGCTCCACCATTTTTTTCAGACCTTTGCTCAAAATCTTGATACTTCAAGTGGCTCCAATCATATTCTCCACGAGGCAGTGCGATATTTATGGCCGAGTGCCCACAGCCAAAGCTAATATTATGAGCTTCCACAGTGCCATCCATATTGTTTTACCTCCCGTTGCCTGCGGTGAGGAATAAATAAAGTGCCTGCCGCTGTAGAGTGGCATTGGCAGTCTTGGCTTTCAAAGCACTCTTCTAGCAGGTTGGAAGAGCAGGCCGGGCTGCAGAGAGGGGAGAGATGGGAAGAAAGGGGGCTGTCACTTTAGGTTGGGTAATTTTTGACGTGCACGTCAAGGCCTTGACAAGGGGGAATGTGGCCGGCTTGTACATTAGAGTCGGGCTCACAGGCAGTGCAGCACTGGGGACAGGTAGTAATGCAGTCCCAGAGAGTGCTGCTCATCTGCTCACACTATGTACTTGTCTGGTGCCACACAAGGATGCCCCCTGTCGCCCCGGCTCCACTCCCCCATCCCTCTGCAGAAATGACTTAAGTCAGTGAGGGAAGAATCCATTTACAATGTGTGCTTTATAACATCTCCTTGACAATGCAGTAGTGGATTAGAGACATTTGTGATGAATCTTTTATGTAGACTTTTTCCCCATCTTTCTTTTCCATGTGCACAGGCTTTCTGGGTCCTGGCGCACCACATGCACATGTGTCTGTTCGGATGTCATCGCAGCAAGATAGGGAGAGGAGATAGCAATGGGTACTCAAGAAAAAAAAAGAAAGGGAAGAGGGAGAGTGACACAGAATCGTCAGAGTGGGGCATTAAAATTTATCTCCAAGTCACAATGGCTGCCATGATAGCGGCATGAAACTTTCCTTTGAAAATGAACGTCACTTGTCCTCTCAGTCATCCACTTCCCTCGCAACCAAGACAAGCTCTCTCTGTCCTCATCAATTCTTCACTGCCATTTTGACATTTATTTCATTCATTTGCATAACTGCTCCCCGTGTCTCATGTTTCGCCTCGGTTTGAGCGCGGCATTCCCTTTTCCTCAACTTTAAAATGCTGCTTTAAAATTAATGCCGGCCCAAAGAAATATATAAATATATCCTAAAGTTGACATGATGTTGTTCTACATTATTCCCTTTGAAAAGCGATTTTGTTCGTACTTAAAGCTACTCAGACGCTTCGGGTGTGGAGGTGCGGGCACACACACCCGGGCTAACAAACATGCACTTGGTTGTCTAGCCTTGCCATCCCTTCTGTCTGTCTACTCTGCTGTGTTAACATGGAAGGATGCATAGTGAATGTTACAATCTCAACCGACTGAAACTCTGCTTTTTCAATTCACAGGCCTCCAGCGAGTTCATAGCAGAGAACTTTACTTTACCAGAATTTGAGTTTGCGGATCAGGCTGTTGGTTTTTCGGGTATTTGTGGACACTTTGTGAGCTTCTACAAGTGGCCTGTAGCTTTTCTCAACGCATATTTTTCAACAAGAGTAAAGAAACCATGACTCTGAATAAGTAATTTGGTTTGCCATCAGGATTAATTAATTTAAGCACTTTTCAATATTTTTTTTAAAGTTGCAGAAGGGTCAGCATGGAGCAAAGGGTGCTCTCTTTCTAGCAAGCTCTTATTTTCTAAAGCAAAGGCTGAATAAATCCTTTTTCTGCCTGAGTTGACGTTGTCCAGTTTTCAGGTGGCTGCAGCACAGTTGGCCTTTCTCTTTCCTTTTTTCCACTTCAAACTCACCTGTCTGCCCTCATTGTCCATTTGAAAGGCAGAGCGGTGGCAGAATCTGAGAATGAGTCAATGCAAATGCTGCATGAAAAAATATTAAAAATTGATCACCTTTTCATTTGAATTCAAGGAAGCCATCATTTGCCATAAGCAGGCCTGTCTCTTTAAATCAGAGGAACTGTCACTTCTGTGACTGCCTGTTTACAAAATATGAGGCTGAAAATGAGACCTGCTCCCTGCGGACAAGCTCCTTGTATAAATATAAATAATGAATATTAGATAAATAATTTCTGCCTTTTAATAATGCACAACTCCACGAAAATTCACTTACACTGTGAAACTGGAGAATCTAACTAAAAGTAGATAATGCAGTAGTACAATAGGGGTTAGAGTGTTGTGTGTGGCAGAGAGGAACAGGACAGGTTCGAAGCCCTGCTGACCCTATGGTCACCTCAGTGAATTCATACTGTGCAGGTGGCAGATTCTTACTGTGTATTCTATAGCCAGGCTGTTAAGGGTGTATACAATAATTACCAAATAACATTTAATTAACATATCCTGTTAGAAGAGGTCAAATAAAAATGTATTTACAACCCAAGTGAGGTAATCAGGGGAATATGATGCAAGCTGGAGCCCAGTTACGCCTTCACTCCCCTGGGGGAAGGTGGACTTGGGTATGACTTGAGTATGGCGGGGCAGGAGGCAGCCTCTTCTGCTCTGCTCTGCTCTGCTCTGCTGCCTGGGTGTCTTCTTGAGAGAAAGAGGGTGGAGATTTGATAAATGGTTAATTATGAAAACCCTTGTGCCAAAGCTAAAACTGTAATTAGCCTTAATTGGCTAATTGGATAGAATTGGTGGATGGCATAAGCGTAATTGCTCCCTTTTTTTCAAAGCATTTAGTGCAAAACTGAGTACGTAGCTGTGGCAGTGGTGAAGTCGTCTTATTGCTTTTTTTTAAAAAGTGTATGACAACATAACCTGTTGTCAAGCTGAGTCCAAACTTTTTTGTTGGTCTATTTGGTCCACTCAAATGACTTGTTCTTTTGGCCAATTTTTATTTTTTTCATTGCACAACTCCAGCACTGCATTGACTTGTTGTGTAGCTGCCCAAGGGCTAATAAAACCCTCAGTGAAGCAAGTCCAGCTTTTCCCCCAACCTGCTGATTCTCACTGCGGAGATGGATTGTGCAGACCTTCACTCCGGTCTGAGACAGTAGACTGAAACAAGGGTTTTCTCTCTTCCGCTCACCTCCTTTCTCTCTCTCTGACATACAAACACAAACTCACACTGAGTATTAGAGCAGCTCAGCTCAAGGTGCTCAGACTCTCTGCTAATAACACCATCTAGAATTCACGCCCTCCAAATAGGTTAATGTGTTTTTGCCCAGAGGGCCCTATCTACCCCGACAGCAGAACTCTCTCTGCACTTCCATTAAGAAAGAACACTGCCACCTATTAGCTTCTCCGGTGTGTATGTGGCCAGAAGTGAGAATTTGAGCAGGAGTCTGCACAGACACAGTTTTATGCGTGTGTGTGTGTGTGTGTGTTTGTGTGTTTGTGGACCACAAAGGTGCTCTGTAGTGCACTGAGGGTGTCACTACCTGGAGCTGCCCAGTGTGCTGTGTTAACTGTTGCAGGAGAACAATGTTATGGCCCTTGACAGCTTGTTAAAGACTCCACCATTTTAGAGTTGCTTCCACTATGTTGTGTGTTAACGCCCTGCAAGACACAACACATTTCAACACACATACAGGAAACAAACTGACACAAACACATATTCTTGTGAGTATAAAGAAATAAGTGGAGCAGGGTAGAAACTCATGCAGTTTTTTGACTGGAACTTTCTCATCCTTCTAAAAAAAAAAAGAAAGTGCTGCTGTCACTCACCAAGTATACCAAATCTTAACTGCTTCTACTTGTAATGAACTTCTGGTTTGTTTGCGCTTTTCTTTATATTTTGATCCTGTTCTATCTTTTGATTATGTTTGATTAGCATACTACATACACTATAGGATCTACAAATTATATTATAATGGACACATTTCTGGTGCTAGCCCTCATTAAAATATATTATAAATATGTATATATATAAAAAATAAGTATAAATTTTAAATACCAACTAATATTATATATCAATCACTGGAAAATAAGTAAAACGAATGTTCAGGATAGAATTATATACACAGAGTGCTGCAGACAGTAATGTAACCTTACTACAGCAGCAACGTACTGTTCAACTTAAGTTACTCCAGTACATTTTATATGTTTATTGTCCAATCAGATTCAAAGATTACAGATTGTTTTTCCTGTTTTTGAGAAAAATAGATTTTTTTAATCACATTTTCACATTGTGAGTATTTGAAGACACTTAATTCAACTAAATAATTGCCACAATTAGAAAACTGCAATTTGTAGGAAAGGTTAAAGAGGAGGAATGTAGGAATGTTCCAGTAACGGGATATTGTGTCCTTCGGTGTATTCATATGTTAGATTTGAGATTCAATTTTTATTTACAGAAAATGTTTATTTATACAAGACAGGTATGAAAAAAAAATAATGTTACTTAACAACTTGAATGACAGAGCTGTCAGGTCCAGTTTTAGTTTAAATTCTAACTGAATTTATAGTTAGGAATTAACAGTTTTATATGATTAAAAAAAGAGGTGTTCCACTGTTATTGTTATAGACAACACTAACACTGACATTTTGGAATATATTTCTAATGATTGATTTTTACTTCTAATGATTGATTTTTTTGTTGCTTTGGTTTGCATTTGTGATTATAGCCGTGAGGGGTGTCATAAAGAGAGCATACAGTAAATAACATTGGGCAACATAATATAAGATATAGGTCTATAAGATCATTTCTGGATAGTAATGCCAATTGTACAGTACTTGAGGTGAATGTAGACTGCATTTAATACCAAATCTGTTTATAGGTGATCAACATAATGTCAAAAAAATAATAATACAAAATTAAAAGTATTATTTATGCAAGACTTTATAAATATATTTATGTTGAATATAAACAATATAAATATATGTTTAAATTATTGCTTTTGTCTCCAGTTCATAATACCTTCTCTTTATTTAACAGTTATTGCTACAAAATATTCTGAGAGTTTTAAATTTCTGCATAAAAATACATACAATTTCCTATGCCATGCTAATAAATGGCTTTTTATTTTAATTTAATGTTTTCAATTAAAATTAACACTTTTTCCTTATTAATGGGGATGCCATTCTGTAGTAATGTGGCCTTACATTGTTTCACAATGTTTCAAACATCTTAGCATGTGTGGAGTTACACAGCAGGTACTGAATGTTTTGTGTCAGCCTGACCCCTAGTGGACACCCAGTCCACAAACTGGTGCACCACTCTCCCATTTACAGAAGCATCACAAAAAAGAGTTAAAGGGAAACATCTATAAAACTTTTTGTTAAAATGAATAAATCATCTATTGAGATGTTTTGATTGCATTTCACAAGCAACACATTGTTTTGCAAAAAGTATTCAAGCTTAAGCGCCTTAGGCTCTTTGCACTGGTCTGTGTCTATGAACATTTATTTGTATTTAAGTAGACAAAGCCATTATTCATAATGTTTGATGCCAAAGTCAATAACGAGTTGTACAGAAATGTGAGTTAAATGTGAGCTCTCAATTCTCTGAACTGCAGTTCAGTGTGTCTGCCTTTGACAACAATAACTCAGACATTGAATATGCATTAAAGCCTGAAGAGTCCTCAGAGATGCAATGCATATATTTGATGAATTCCATGACTGACTGGACCAGCCTATATCGCAGAGTGTAAAATAGATCTGACCAACTTAGAGACAGCAGAACTAATTAAATGGATAAAAGATATATATGGCCTTCTCAGAGTATGTAAAATTAATACTAGACCAAAGGACTTGCCTCTAAGCCATTTCATCCGCTCTACAGAACAGAGCTGCTACAGAGTTTTGATGGAAGGAAGATGAGGCTGTGTTTGTGACACAAGAATTATATTTTCTGTTGTATATTTTATTTTCATGTTTTCATTCATCTGCATGTCACCCTGTGTGAGTCGGAGTACTATATTGTCTGTGCATCCAGTTGGTTTGATGCCTACGAATAGAAAAGCACTGTGTGGACAGAATAGTACCAATACCTGTACAATAAAAGGCAAAGCCAGCAACACTCATGCAAAGAGAAGGACCTTAGAGATGAGTTATTTTGTTGAGACTGTGTGAAGATCCGGTAATTTAACTCAATGGTACTTTTGTGTTCATGGTGTTGAATTGATTTTTTTTTTTATATACTGTAAAGTGGCCCAGTAATTTCACTGGTTTAACTGATTTCAAATAACAGTGATAGTTAAGTGTGCAACGGTGATTGCATGAAGTAGGGCTGCAACCAACCACCATTTTCATTGTTGATTAAATTGATGGTTATTTTCTCATTTTATTAGTTCATTGTTTGGTCTATTAACTGTCAGAAATTAGTAAAAATACCCATCACAAATTCCCAGAGCTCAAGGTGACGTCTTAAAATGTCTTGTTTTGTCAAGCTTGAAGTCTCAAACTCAAAAGATTCAATTCACAATAATTTAAAACAGAGAAAAGCAGCAGATCCACACATTTAAGAAGCTGGAGAAAGTGAATGTTTGGTTTTATGCTTGAAAAACTACTGAAATCCTTTTCTGTCAAGTGACAAATGAATTAATTGAATAATCAATTCAGCTCTTGTCTTAAGTTATGAATATTATGGATGTGTCTGAACAAATTATTTAAATATTTCTGTTCTTTCTATCTTTCTCCGTCTCTCACATACAGACTGGTCTGACCATACTTCTTCCTAAGAGTGACTAAGCCTGAGCGTGTGTTAGGAATACTCTACACTGACCCACTTTGACTTTTCAGTGCCCTCACTTCCACTTCACTGTCACCCAGTGAGACTTTGGATGAAGAGAGGAGACAGGAACATTCTTTACTCGTCCAGTTTGCTTTCATCAAGATACAAATTGATGCCAAACACTGGCTTCCAAGCCTGATAGGAAAGTGTCAGACATGTTTTTCTTATCTGCTGGGATCTGACATACAGAGATCAAAGCCCTGATATTGTACACTATCTCCAAAAGACATGTTAAAGAAGCAAAGTTGCAAAGCTGAGTGGACACAATAATTTGAACACCTGTACAATGAAACCCAATATAACAGCCCTCATAGTGAAGCTTTTAACATTTTTTGTTTATATATCAAAACCAGTGATTATACAGTTTCGAGGTAAAATATAAAAGTAACACATAATTCAGTCATATACAATCATGTCAAAGTAAACATTTTTGATCAGTTCATTCATATAAACATACATGTAACATGTATATTAAATACATACATACACCAACCTGCATACACACAAATACACACCTGCAAAAAGAATTACCTAAATTAAATAAAGCTACTAAGAAATCCTTTCAATATACAGTCTCTGGCCATGAAGTGAGTAAAATCATAAAAACATTTAGCTGACACTATCAGAAAATAAAGCAGTTGTTTTGGTGTTGTATTGGACTGCATTACATCCAACAGTATTTCTGTTATTTCGTCCACCTCCTGTGCATATCTGTGCCTCCTGAAGTGTAGTTGTAGTTAACACACTCCACCAGTAGAGGGCAGACCAGTGAGAAGTCACTGCTGCCTCTCTCGAAGGAGACCTGGCCCTGCCAACTTGCCTGGCCTTGACCGTGCACTTGGGAAGCCATCATTTATTTTTGGAGCCCTAGGCTGCATGGCAGCTGTGAGACTGACGAAGGGTGAGGAGGTGGGAGGGTAAGGAGAGAGAAGAGATGCAAGGAGAAGGAGGGGAAGCAGGGCAACTTACGCCAGCACCAGTGACACAAAAAGCATTGTCCTGATTTAATGGCTGTGAAGTCTTGCCTCCCCCTGGTCCAAGAAGCTGCTGATGCTTAATTAGGACGAACATTCATTCAAACACACACACACAAATACACAAATACCATGCACGCACAAGTCGCACATACACACACACACATACCTCAGCCCCAGCCTTGCCAGGCTTTTTGCTTCCAACCCCCGAGCAAAGATGATTCAATCCAGCTCTGCCATCAAAGGAGATGAGTTATGAAGACAGAGAGGTTTCTGTTGTAGCACAGCACAACTTATTCACTCTTCATCCTGTATGGAGGCCATAAAATTGTCACCAGGCTTTAATGTGAAGAGTTAAACCTCTGATGAGTCATCAAGTGTAAAATCAAACAGGCCCATGGTCTATGATTCATAACTGTACAGGGAGTTGTAAGCTAGTCTCTGTAATGACAACAGGGGAAAAAAGCCAAAGGAGCGGCAAGGGAGAATTCATCCTCAAATATGCTTTTTATGTGGTCTGGTATAACTCTGTCAGATGGAGGTGGTGACAGGTATGACTGACTAAATTGTTTTGATTTATGCATTTTAAGATCTATAATTTTTTACAAGGTAACTGGAGAGAATCTGTGACTTTATTATAATCAGACAGCAGGATTGCAGCCATTAAAAACAGGGAAGCTCCATTATCTTTATACTGCAGGGATGATTGTGTTTAATCACACATATATGCAGTATTTTGTATATTTATATAGTATTTTATATATTCAGAGAAGGACTCTGTTGCTGTTAAATCACTGTATAATCTATAAATTACAATGTTTGATTTTTATCACTTTCTGAAACTAATTTAATTTATTTTTAATGTTTAATCCAACATGTTTTGATTGAATGACCTTGTTCATCATGTGGAATATTGATTGCCTTGCACTGATAATATGAGCCTGTGAGCAGCACATTGAGAAGCCAACACAGACAGCATTAATATGTATACGTATTGGATGGGTGGTAGTATCTCTGTTCAAATTCTCTTGGTGCAGGACCCAAATGAGCACATGTCCCATTTGTACAGGTTTCTGTTTTTTAAAAAGTGATCCTGCTCATTCTCTATGTTTAACATAAAGGGAAACTCAATGTGAAACATTGGATGAATATTTTACCATCTCTTTACACAGAGAAATAAGCATACAAGACAAAGTCATGTACAAGCACCACACAAATATATGCCAAAGTGTTTCTTCTATGAATTTACATCCAAATGTATTAAAATTCCCTTCTCCATTATCTGGAAATGCATATTTCTTAATTATTCATTGCAAGGCATTGAAGCACCCAGGTCTTTTAAATTTTTTATTTCTGCTCAGCTTCAAACAGTAGATCTTGTAAAGGGGACCCAGTTTTGGGGTGTGGGAATTGCTGCAGGGCGAAGCTGACAGGATTTTCAGTCTCGAGGCACCTCTCGCTTTTTCATTACAGCAAAGCAAAGGAACAAATCCAGGTCAATTAAAATAAGGAACAAGAGGGCTGAGTGGCTGGCTGTGGGTGAAATCACCACCAAGGTCTGCCACAAGAGGGCACAAGGGGCTTAGATAAGTCTCGAAAATGTAGACGACACATCTTAGAGCAATACAGTACACCAGCCAAGGGACTGGTGACGGCCCAGATAACATGCAAATATCCAAAACATCACCGTAGACATTTAACTGAAAGTTACACAAGATTTTAAATCAACTGTCACAACAAGCAAAATAAGTTGCAGCTTGAATGCATGGTTAAAAGCAGTGTCCCTTCAACTGTGACACTACATACAGTCCATCAGATGTCTCCTCTCCCAGGTCTTACCTTTTATATATCTCTCCCCTATAAAAGCTGCTCCTCCAATCCTACCGGCACCTTCTGCTAGATGTGTGTGTGTGTGTGTGTGTGTGTGTGTGAGCTGAAGAGCATCCCCTCTCCACTTTCCATGACGGTCGTTAAAAACTCTCAAAGTGACACGCCCACGTAAAAAGCATCAGTGGCTAACCTGGGGAGTGTCACATTGAATTTAATGGCCTCTTGTTCCTGCGCCACGCTGTACGGGAAATCATATCTTGATGTGAAAGGTGCTCTCCCTCGTCTGCCTCATAATATGTTGTGACGCGAATGTTCACATACATTCTCTGTCTCTCTCACTCTCACACACACACCACAGACAGAAGAGACCCGAGCTCCAGGCTAAAGACTAAAAGGCTGTAATTGTGTTATGACAGTCCCTTACTTCTGATAGCTGGCCCCCAGCTCCCAGCGTCCAAAGTGTGTCGTGTGTGTGTGTGTCGTGCATGTGGTGTGTGTTTCGTGCAGATATGGTAGCGTGTGTGTGTTCCCAGAGTGTTAAGGTAAATGTTTGTGTGTGTGTGTGTGTTGTGTTGTGTGTGTGTGTTGTGTGTGTGTGTGTGGTTGATTCTGTGTGACTGTAGCCTCCTTATGACCTCCCTGATGGCCGGAGATGGGCTGAAGTCATAACTCTTCTGTCTGGCTTTACCCTTGAGCAATATCACAGGCACTCTGAGTGCAGCGAGTCAAACCGCTGAGCTTCTCTCCATAACTGTGGACACACAAACTGAAACGAAACACACGCACAAAGGCATTCCAGTGTGGCAAGCACAGTCAACCACCCCGACAATCTTCAAAGCAACTGAGAGCCAATGCTACTTCATGGGAAAAATCGAGGGGTTAATTTACGAAAAGCCATTATTATAGGCTTATATTATAAGCTGTCAAAGAAGTACCAGTAAAGGGTAGTTCCAGTTTATAACAACTTGGGTTTTATTATCATAGTTTTGACAATTCTGTCAGTTAAAATAACAATTACCAAAGTAATCACTTACATCAGGGCAATATCACTACAGCAAAGACTGTCAACCCAAAATTGAGAGCACCCAAAATGTGCGTAATAATTCCTCATAGCCTGAGAGATTTTTGAGCACAACTTAAGACCTTACAATAGGTAAACGTTGAATCAAGTTGGTCTGTATAATAATAAGTTATATATACATGGTAGAATAATTTAACCTTTCCTCCTTATTTTCTCTTCCAAATAAGTTTGAATAACCTATCTTTACTAATTTCATTACATTCCCAGATTTCAGGAACTAACTTGAGGTAATACAATCCTAACCAATAGCAATTATGGCCAACATTTAACTTTTAATAAGACAAAATTATCTTTTAAACCTGCATTAACTGATGTTTTAGTCACTTCAGTGGAAAGACTGGGCTATCTGTTGGGATTAGAAACAACACTGTTGTTTCCAGTGAGAGTCAACCAACAAGTTGTGGGCCTTAAAACCAAAACAACGAAATGAAACATGCTGAAACTCTTTACAGAGCTAAGGGGAACTCCAAAACTGGGCAGTAATTATTTGTGGTGCTGTCACTACACGTCGTACCTTTCACATATACAGTTATCTGATTCATTGTTAATCTAAAAATATTTATTATAGCATCTTTTTGTTTTGCCCTGCTACAAATCTATAAGCAGGATACTCCTATTGCTCAGCTCTCGAAATAAGACACCTCCACTGCTTAATTCTCAGTCAGTCGGAACAAGACATAAGACCAGCCCTGAATAACTCAGTAAGACAGAGTAACCAAAATCTTTTAAAAAAACTGCAGCCAAAAAGCCTTTAGACTGGAGCATTGGAGGGCAAAGGTTCATGTCTTGACTCCTGACTGCCGTGCAAACATTTCCACTTCCTCAACATTTCATCCAGTGACACACCAGCCGCCTGTGGCCGTTAGTCTGAGAGGAAACAACAACAAAGGACTCTTGCAATACCATTATTGCCATTTTGGGTGCTTGCCAGCAACACTCCGGATTACCTTGCATGGCAGACAAATTGGCAATTGGAACGCCAGTGTAATGGAGGCTAATTGCCTGAGTGCAGGGTTAGTTTGTATTTCATGCAAATCTCATGTGCATAGTAGTGAGACTTGGCTGACAAACAATAGCCATTCTGAAGCAAAAAGGCGATTGAAAATAGCTCTTTGACATGGTCTGTTTACTTCATATTCACTAATTATTGCTCACAAGCACTGATGACCTCATTCTTAAATATACTATTTCGTGAGATAAGGCCCCAAGACGGCCATTCAATAAGCTTCTACAACCTTCAATTTTATGCTACCAATTATTTTATAACCGTTGATTTCTTTGCCCATCCCTTTGGTGGATGATGTGTTTGGGAATAAAAGCTAAATTAATTTTATGTATCAAAGAATTATTACATGTCAACACCACTTAATGTCATTATTCTGTCTTTTGTTCATTTGTCGCTCAGGTTAAGAAAGTCTTTGAATGGAACTTTAAGACCTCAAATATTCCCCAAACAAGTAACACGTTAGTAGTGATAAGATGTTTTTAATTATTTTGGGTCAAGTCTAAGTCAGGTTTTAATTCTTAGTGAAACAAATTGCAAGTTGATTGCAAATCTCTGAATATTTACTATTCAAATGACTCATGTATTTGAGCTGTATTAAGTGTGCTTTTTCACAAAGTTGAGACATAGTCCTCTCAATGAATAGGCCAAATAATTACTTATTCAAGCTGTGTGGCAATGCAAGGTCTGTCTGGGCCTGCCATGTCTTTCTTATTGTTCAGAGGTTTTACCAGGTCAAAGACTTGAATTGAACAAAAACATATCTCACCTCAAGGTCAGTTTAGTTGCTCCTATCTACAAATGTAAATATTCTAAAGTCAATTTTCTGTGAGCACTTTTAAAGTAAAGTTTTTAATCATGGAACCAGCAGTTGACGAACCAATCTCACCTCATGGTCCATTTAATAGCTGTTCTGGAGCTTTCGATTATATCACATGATGAAGTATTAAGTAAGTCAAATACCAGAACGTAAAAACGCAAGTCATGTCTCAAGTCCCTTTTTTTGTGACTTGATTTCCGAGTCCCAGTCTCAAGTCTACAGCTGGGTGAGATCCAATATATATAGAGAAAATAATCCTCATTACAAATTTAGAAATAGCTTCTGTTTTTACATTTTGGGATACAGAAGTTGGTCAAGGATGCCACTTTTTTTTGTTTTTTTAACAGGAATTAAAAAGTTCAATCATCAAGACACACCACTAATACAGAACATAAACACAACAACACTTTCCCTGTTGAGAAGAATAGTGATGATGTGCTTTGTATTCACATCCGTCCATCCAGCTTATTGTGGTTTAAGTGGGTCAGGTCATGGTCAGCATCACAATATGGTTATCATCTAGTAAGAGATTTCAAGCGAGTGTGTTTCCAAAATAGACCCTGCTGTTGTGGGACAGCTGGAGAGCCCTTTTGGGGTCAAGGTTCAAGGACCCATGTCACGTGGACCATGTTACTGTACCATGCAAGAGTTTTCCTGGCTGTTGTATGTAAGTCTGTTTTCGTTCACAGCATTAGAGCCTTCACAACACATGAAAGCTCTGCAAGTGCAACAGTACTGCTCTCCGGCCTCCTGAAGGGTACCTAGTTATGCTCCCCTAACCTTACCATCTGCATCACGCTGCCATTTGGAGCCAAGATAAATCACAGAAGGCCCTGTCCATGCTGGGAATAGCTTCTTCCAGATAAGAAGGTCAAGGGTCACATTTCTGGCCAAGGTTGACTGTCCTCTGGGCTAAATAAAGAGCCTAGGGGTTGCAGAGCGGCACAGGCCCTCACACTCAATTAGGATCAAAACAACTATCAAAGTTGAACTTGGATTTAGGTTGCTTGAAAAACAAAGATGTGGAGCAGGGAACCTTCTGGATCCAAACACCAGCAATGCACAGTAACACACACTTCATCTTGATTTATTTTGAGGGTAATGGCCATAACTGATTACTGGATTAATAGACAAACAATGAGCGTTCAGTTTATTAATCAGTAGCAGCTGTTTTTAAGATTAGTCTGCCATTGTTACACAGTTACTACGGTGTTTGTTTATTCTGCACTAACCTAACAGGACCTCTGACCCAGCCTGTGGAATGTGAGAGCAGAGACACAGTGTGGGAGGTCACTGCCATCATTTACATCCTAAACACATGACAGGCTGTCAGGCAGAGGTTAACGCTGGTCAAGTTCACACAGGACAGCACAGATCCCAATACACTGTGAGGAGGGAGGCTTCTTTACACATGCAAAAGCAAATTGTTGCTTACATCCACACATATAGGCAGTGAATACAGTGATAGTATAAAGTAATGCTTTGTTAACCTGAGCCAGAGAGGTAATGATTAAGTCAAATGGTAAGCAATTAGGCTGTAATTTGTGTTGGTTTTGTGTTGCATTTAAGCCGTTTTTTGATATTTTGTCGAACTCCATACATCGTTCTACAGTCGTACATTCATCTATGCACATACATGATACATGTGATTCACTTAGATGCTAGATGAATGTGTACAAGATGAAAAAAAGAGGGAGAAAAAACATACATGCATGTTCCCAATGTGTAGTAGACTCTCAGTCAACACTGCCAAAATCATTCATATGAAAAGATCCACACTGAATAGATTTGCATAGAAAAAGACAGAAATTTGTCCTTGTCCAAATAAGCACATGGTACAGCCAAACATAAAAACACACTGATTTTCAGGTTGTCCTTGTCATCCTTTGATCCCTTGTGAAAAGGCTAGACAGTCATGCTGCAGTGATCAGTCAGGGTCAAAGTCATACTCCACTTTCCCTCCCCCCTCCCTCCCTCCCTCCCTCCTGTGACTCTACTGTAGTTTTGTAGCTCTGGCAGCTGGTGGTGCTGTAAGACTTGAGTCTCCCCGTTGCTTTTTCTCCTACATAACAAGGCTGTCACCTATTCTATCCTCCTTTGTCCTCTCCCCTCCATCACTCACCTCCATACGTCAACGCTGAGCCACTGCAGCATCCTCCGCCTGCCCCTAAGCCAGTCTGCTTTGATGGGGTGAGGTGGGGGGACCAGTGCCCTAAACAAACTACGCCAGACAAGAGGAAAAGGCATCTTGAAACAAACTACATTAAATAAAAAGAGGGTCCTTTTTCACATTCATCGTGCACATTAGTTCAATGATCCAAAAGAAAAAAATGTAGGTTTGAAAAAGGATTGTGAGGCAAAAATCAATACTCAGATGTTGACACAGACATGCACATGCAAAATGAAAAGTGACTGCATCAGTTAAGTGGGTTTTTATTTTTTTTAAAGCGCATTGTTCAATAGTATGATGTCTGCCACTAGGTCATTTGTGTGAATGGTATTAATTGGGTTCCCTGCAAGGCCACACAGCCAGCGGCTCAGTTATGATTCCAGTAGGTAAATATTTGCCTGTACTAACCCTCACTAGGTGCCATAATGATTCTTTGTGTGTTTCACTGTGTACAATGCGTTTCTGTGTACACATCACTCAATGCCTATGTCTGCCTTGTGTGTGTGTGTGTCTGTGTTGCAGCTCAATCCCCCCCAACATTCCCTCTCCACAGCTGCAGCTCGGCAGAGTTTGATCAATAACGCGTCCTTCATTCTCAAGTCGGGCCTGACCTTGGCAGCCTTTTGTCTCCTTCCAGGGGCCAGAGTGCGCATGTACAGGTTGGAAAACAAGGCTCTCAAAAATCCACCCTTGGAAGGAAAAGAATTCCCCTCACTGCCTCCACACTACAGCATTCTCATTAAGAGCCTAATGAATCATATATTTATAGCGTTCTTATCTTAGCGTAATGAGGTGATGCCACTTTTGAACTCATTTGCTAAATTACCACAGGCCACACTGAAATGGAATAAACTTCCAATTCCTTGCATATGCTTCTGCATTCATTTTCACGGGGGCAACTGTCAATGGAGGCGGCGGAGCCAATCTAGACCCAACGTATGAACAAAGAGCATCTATGTGCAGTCACGGATAACAAAATGTAAGTTCTGAGACATTTAAAAGCACTGAAACATGGAAGTCTGCTGCAGAGGGCAGTGGGAGTCAATCTGACAGTTCTGTTTACATGTTAATGCAGCCTGACGTAGCCTGCAGGTGGCACCATTTATAGATTGGTCCTGCAGACACACTTTTTTTGTGTCATTCAGTAATGGATATTTAAATGGCCAGTAAGGGAAGAATTTCCTTGTACAGTTACATATTGAATTGTTCCATAATACTGCATTAAGACAAGCAACAAGTTACTTTTGTATGCATGGGTACTCCATCATGCAGTCTAATGCTCTTATAGTTTACTTCACTGGATACCAGCAAAGTTGCAGATGCAGGTACATTACTGTATTAAAACAAACACTCCATAAGTACAAAGATATCAAGTGGATTCATCACATAAAGATGTGGGAATACTTTCAGTAAAAAGTTGAGCTTTCAAGCAGGAAATATGTTTCTCTTATATGTGAAACATTCATTTTATTTTGAGTTGTATAAACAGCCGTTCATCAAGTTACCTATAATATAAAGTAAATGCAGAATGATGACTACATTTGTACACAGACCATTCAGTAATGGGTTTCTGCAGGCAAGTCGTATCAAGATCAATTACAAAATTAGCACATTAGTGCTGACAAATTACAAAATTATGTTCTAATCCTTTTTAAGCCTTGTGGTAAAACAGTGGTAGATTTGCTTGCTCCAGGGATAAACTTTGAGTGAATGATTTAGCCAAAAAATGCCCATCTTTATTCCACTGCTTCAATCCCACAGGCAGTTGAGAAGCCTGATATATTCAAGAATTAAATCACAAGATATTAGAATATGAACTACAACTCCTCAGAAGAATGCCAATCTTTTTTTAAATTAGGCCCATTGAAATAATACTGTTACTTCAAACGCTACATTTACATATACATAACAATTGAGAATAGAAAAAAGGGTTCTGTCTTTTCCCCTGTGATGTTCAACACCAAAATGTGTAAATAATGTTCACCAAATCAGATATAAATCAAAACTCAGGATTTATTAACATATTCCACTTTTACAAAAACAAACATTCTTCAGGACTTCAGGCTTTACAGAACCAAAAACATAGGGCAGTTGTCCACTGACATATCACTGACACAACACTGGAAAATAAAAATGAAACAACAGAATCATCTTCACTACACTTTCCTCTTCTGGGTGCTGATGTACAGGACTGTGGAGAGAGAGAAACACAAAGAAGGAACATTAAAAAGTTTGTAGTTTATAGAACAAGGATTTTCAAAAATGTAATTTGTTGTTTGGTTGCAAACAACAAAGACCATGTTATAAAATGTATAGAACTGCTGTTTGTATTTTTTAAGTATTATGTTAGTAATAGAAATGGTTTCAGAATATTGCCCTTTGTTGTAGTACTTCAACATTGTAGTGTCCTTCCTATGAGATGACAATACAAGCACTGGACCCAAACCCATTTCAGTTTTGAGACCCCCTGTTCTAAAGAAAATTAACTTTATTAATCCCCAATGGGGAAATTGTTGTTTTTTGACACACACAAGCAACTCAATGACATCTGATCATATGAGGCCATGTCATAAATGACTGAGAATGTCAAGATCTAAAATGTAAGTTATAAAACACTGAGTAAACTGGATGTCCTGTGACGTAATGTCAAAAGGAGAAAGTGGAAAAGAGCAGTAAAAAGTCTGATTAGTCACTACAACTCACAATTCATAGTGTGTTGTCACAAATATATTTGGGTGAAAAGTCAGCTGCAATGGTGCATTCACATGGAAATTATTGTTGGCTTGTGAATAAAATGTTCTTTGCAGATTCTCAGACTCTTGGTGGTCAATGGTGTTTGCAGTCATTCCACCCTTTACTTCCCATTGTAAACCCCAAGTAAATTCTCTGTGGGAAACACTGACTCACCAGCTGTCACTGTGACAGTAACAGCCACATTTCTCATCCCAGAGATAAATGCTAAGAATGTTTTTTGCGTTGGTTATTCAGGGTAGGGGTGTAAGGCTGCAGACTGCATGGAAAAGCAGTCAGGTGAACCAATTGTTAGTTTTATGTAAATCTACTTTTATCAACCGGCTCTGTTTTGACTAAAATAGCCCCATCTCTTTGGCTGTTGGCCCTTTTATCTCACTGAGAACTCACACTGGCCAGCATGACTCACATTCAAGAGGGAATCACACAGTGAATACAATACCTGGTTGGTGTAAGGAAAATCTAGACAAAAGGTATGAAGACGTAGACTTAAGCTCAAAAAACTGATTCTTCAAGCAGTTGGTGAAAAAGTGCTTATTATAAGACATTTACTTCAATTATGTATTCATCAAAGATTGACAGCAGACAAAACAAAAAAAGAAAAAAAGGGAGGAGAGATCCCAATGTCGGTTGCTTTAAGCTTCCCACATAATCAATATTCCTGTTTCATAAATCTTCAGACTTGAAAAAAAAACAAAAAAAACAAGTGAACACCAGAATACAATATATCTGAGGGTTGATTTACCCGTCAGGTCTTTGTGTGTCATATGACTGTTTTGCTTGTTGGAAAATTCAACGGTTTTGTTAGCCGGCATCCTTTTAAGTATTTCCTTTCTATTTAACACCCTTCCTGGGATATCTTTGCCCACAACACCATTCGACTGAGCTGCCAGTAAAATACCCACATGTAACGGGTACTTCAGTGATTAAAAAAAAAAAAAAAACTAAAATCTCTTAAGGATAAAGTTATTTCAATTTCACACTGGGACACCTGGAGAGAGCAGAGCACTCTTTAATGCTGTTAGTAACAGCTGTGCTTTTTCTACCATGACAAATCAAAATGTCTGCTGTGTTTTGATGTGTCGGCCGTGGACGAGTCTGCTTTATGTACCGGCTCCTTTTATGTCAACGATGGGAGCCGGTCCCTGTCCGCCTCCTGTGCCTCTATCTTTATTTTGTTCCCCTTTAGAAATTAATACAAGACATAATAAGGGGACACTCCTAGTATTTGTATAACATCACCCAGAAATGTCTCTCTATGGTATTAATAAGAGAGTTCAATATAAATAAAACATCCAGTGCACATGTGTAACAGATGTTTTTCCATTATGTAAAGTTTTCAGAACAATGTAGATTGTGGTATTCTGTAATTTACAGGGTTTAGTATAATTAAACTGAATAATTTAAGTGATGTATGTGCTCAAATACCAATCATTAGTCAAAACATTGATACATTTGGCTAAATTATAAATACCAGAAGCGGTACGGATGAAGAGCGGTTTGGAAACAGCTCTTTCTGCTGAATTGGGCCAAATGATCTGGCTCAGTAAAAAGAGCTGAATTCCCATCATCACTACTGCTGTGCAAAAAGGCCTATGTTAGAAACTTGATGTGTAAACCAGGACTAAATTAATGGGGTACAATAAACCCTCCTGGGCTGTATGTAAAAACTGAATTAAACTGCTCAAATAATAGGTGTTCTTAACTTGGTATAACCTTGTTTAAAAGACCAGGTAATATTCAGCCATTGCACTTTTCCAATTTAAATAAATCTCTGTTGTCCTGTCTCTGCAAGCACAGAATACAGCTTATAACTTGGCTTCCTTTCGGTTTTCTTGTAGAGAACAAAACCATACACACGTCTTGGATATACACATGGACGAAGTTGGACATCTGTGTCTGCAAACATTCCTCGGAGAGAGCATAAACCAGACCTCCCTAGTAAGTTATCTTAATTTTTTTAAAAGAGCCAACTACTCCAACACCTATTCAGAACACGACCACAACCTGAGTCCCTCATCTGGGATTATATACATGTAATGATGACGACAAGAACCATGCACTGCCTCCAGCGGTGCCTAAACATCTGTAAAATGGGAGAATCTTACCATTGTTTCCTCTTAGGAAAGCGTCCCCGTACTTGTTCTTGAGCTGCCCATTGACATACTCTTCAGTCTGCTCTATGGCAATGTTCATGTATCCATCCAGGCAGGCCAGGACACCTGCAGACAGAACATATATATATATGTGTGCAGAGTTCTGAATAAAGAAACCATTCTTTTTCAAACGACATAAGGGAAACAATAGGTTGAGCTGTCATTACCTCTGTAATCGACACCAGAGTTCAGTTTGACGACCACAGGTCTCCCAATTATCTGCTTCAAAAAGTCACTCGGGGTTTGCTTTCTCAGACTCATCTTGACTTTGATCTGAAAGAATAAAAGAGCACATGTGATGGTTGCAGCTCACTTCAACTAGCAACATTAGCATAACTCCAGCTAACACATGCTCGACGGCGTTCAATCTAACAGGAGGGGTTTCTTTAAAAATCTCGTGTAACAACATATAAGATAGCAGTGTTTCTGATTTGACCAAACACTAACGTAGTAAAGTAACGTTAGCCTAATGCTGTGTTGACAAGTAGCGTTAGCAGATAGCTCGTCGGTGTAGCTCACCGGCTAACTTCCAACTCTTTAATGAATGTGTTTGCGCTTAATAGTGCGAGAGGGTCGTTATCTTTGTAAATACTTTATATACGCTGATTAGACTTAAAGCGGACTGCGCTGCACATGGGGACGTTTTGCTTTTTTTTAATTGTTATGAGCAGTTTGGTAGCATTTCACTCACCCGATGGACGTCGTCTGAACTATTACACACGGACTGACCAATCAGAGGTGTGCATAGTACGGCGTCTGAGTGAGGACAAAAAGGTAAAGAGCGCAGCGGCGCAGATTGTGCGGACTGGACAGAACAGTAGCTAAACTGGGATAAGAGATGGATCTAGAGTATGATATTTTTTGTGTTTTATGTTTAAGACACATTTAGTAGCATTTTACTTATGAAGGTTTCCATATATTGTTATTATTATATGTTTTTACATAATCTGTTCACTGCACCTTATATTTTTACTTTGCACTACAATTATACCGCTTATTTATACATTTTTATACATTTTTTATATTGC
>NW_023339729.1:20296916-20304958 GCF_004916995.1 Morone saxatilis | reverse complement strand
AGGTTGTTCTCTTTACTTCATTGTCTTGTTACTGTGTGTAATGCTACTGCTACACTGCAATTTCCCAGCAGCAATAAAGTATATCTATCTATCTATCTATCTTTCTATCTATATAGTTTTTTGTACACTTTACAAGCAGATAAAAAAGTTTCTTATGTTTCTTCCTAAAATTAGATATGAGAAGATGACATTAGGCTATATTATTTGATTCTTAACTATTCAAACATATTATTAGTATAAGTAGTCTGATCTTGAGGTTGTACATGTGTCAGCACTATAATCCCAGCTCCAAATTGACTTATATTTTGTCTATTTGGTTATTCATGGTTTGGTATTTGATCATTTGGAATTGTGTATTTCATATTTTATATTTCTATTCATATAACTAATTTCTTGTGAGATCACGACCACAGCAGTATATCTTTAGTTGCAGGCTGTTTAAAATCATTATTAGAAACATTATTAAAACACATTCACTACCAGAAAAAGAAGGCAATTTTTTTAAATGAAAAAGGCTAAAATAAAGTAGGCAATATGGACTGAATTACTACTGTGATTATTGGCTCCAAACTTGCTAAAATTACATAATAAAAAGTTAAAATGTTCAACCTATAGTCGCTTGTTTTGTTTTTTTCTATAAAATCCTATAAAAATACTAAGATCTCATGCTGTGACACAGTTCTTTGAAATTGTACTCATCATTCTTTTAGAAATATGAATATTAATAGAAACTATACATAGTTTCCTCCATGTGCAAACTTTCACAGGCGCAGTTGGCTGCTGCTGGACAGTTGGTCACCAGATGTACAGAACTAAAGAGAGGACTGATCTGCCAGCAAGGAAGGAGTGCAATGTCTGGATCTTTGTGCAGACTGTAAAGTACAGAGCTGCAACAATTAGGCACTTAATAGTCGATCAATCTATTAACAGCAAATTAACTATGAACTATTGATTGATAAATCGTCATTTTTCAGACAAAATGTCCAAATACTTGCTGGTTTCAGGCTCTCAAATATGAAGATTTTTCTTCTTCTTCTTGGACATATATTATGGTAAACTGAGTATTTTGAGGTTTTGGACTGTTGGTTGAATATAACAAGAAATACATCACCTTGGGTTGTGGGAACTATGACAAAGAATTCATCACTATCTTTTGACATTTCAGACGCAACAATTAGACAAAGAGACAGAGAGAGAGAGAGAGAGTAAAACTAATGAATACTGCCTCACTATAATTTTCCCAACTAATAGGCACATGCATCTTTAATTGACAGAGGTCTATTATTTCACATTTGTAGCATTGCTTCAACATAAACCATTACAATATTTCTATCACAATGTTGTCAGTATTTACACTGCCTTTATATATTATATTGTATATAGTATCATGTTTTAAATGCTTTATAGCTTTACTATGGTTCATTTTTTGTGTGAGTGTAATTGAAATTAATCCTAGAGGTTTCAGATCTTTTCATTATTTTGTTCTGCTATGGTCAGGTTATGTTGTGAAGGATAAGAAAAAGTCTACCATCTGATAAAACTCTGGTTGCTGGGTGCATGACCCAAACACTGCACAGCTTGGGAGGTACATGAAAAATGGTGTAGGGGGGAAATAGGGATGAAATGGTGAGGTGAAAGATAGAAGAGGACAGAGGGAGGGAGGATGTGCCGGTATGTGTTAACAGAGAGGTTGAGAGAAAGAGAGAGAGAGGGAGAGAGAGGGATTGTGAGAGGTGAAATCATAAAGTACTTCTTGTGTGTCTAGACAGGTTGCTTGTTAGCAGGGCATGGCTAGCCCTGTGGAGGCTAGAGGTTAATTTGGTATCTGCTGCTGTGTTAAACTAAGGTCAGTACTACAAGTCCTTAAGTCATAAACAAGAGTAGTTAAGAGCCATGTATACACCTAGGCACCGGTTAATGAATATTCAATGAAGATTTTTTTCCCCTTGTCCCCTGTTCCCTTCGTTGTTGCTCGCTTTGAAGGAAAATTTTAGCAAGAAAAAAAAACCTCACAGTTTATTTCTGTTGCCTTCAAAAATGACCTCTGTGCACTTACATTTACCTGTCCTTTGTTATCATAATACATGGCCTTAGTCGTAATAGAAAGTGGCTTTTTGCTATTTGAAATGTGGCACACTCATTATGCAGCTCTGTCCCTGGATGCACCAAATGTAACTACCCATCATTTGATTGCTTAATACAATATGTAATAATAATGTGATAAATTTTTCCAGGTCATAAAGTTTGTGGTTAAAATAAAACTTACGACCAAGGCCATGTACTCATTGGCATTTGATGCAGATGTTTTAATATGCAGCTTGGTGACTGGGCAGGCAATAAGAACTTGAACTGAGCAATCACAGACAAATCGTAGTGTGCAGGGGCTCTGAGATAAGTGTGTTTTGCTGGTAACCTGCAGAAAATTCAGCGATAATAATTCAACTGAAATGGGGTTAATTGTAAACATTGACACTGTGGTCTAAAATCATAGTCAACATCACATCCCACGGATTACATGTCAATGGTGGCCACATATTCTGCAGGCTATACATTATTTAGAATTAAATTGCGTAGGAGTACACCTCTAAAATGCCAAGCCTTTTTGTAGATTCCCTGTAATAGTCGTTAAATACATTAGTAGACTTTTTTTGCTTCTAGGTCAATAAGATGGTCAACATTCAGTGTTTAATTATTTAAGGTTATCACTGGCAATTAAGCTGATTTACTTGTATACCAATTAGTTTCCTTCTGAAGACCAGTTCACAACCACACAAACGTTTGTTACAGACTTACTTAGGGATCACGGTTTTTTATGTGGTCGATTTTCCTGTTTTGTGTCCAATTCATGTGTTTTTCTGTATTAGTTACAACAGTACATTTATTGTAACATAATTAGTCAATTTGTACTTTAATTGTTTTTACTTCCATTCATTATTTATAGCTGCAAAACTACATTTTTATTTTATTTTACAATGGATCAAATGGGGTCGCTTATAGTGACGAATGTCTGCAGTTACCCTCAGCTTTACGCGGCCTTTCTGCATCTTTCAGTACAGCCCACAACTTTACTGTTATGGTTTTATCTCACTGCTCTAAAACCCACTGTACGCTGCCTGCACCAAACACCACACTGACAACATTTGTGACTGCACTTTTAATGTTTAAAATATACAATGTTATTTAATGTTTCCCATAACATAATTTAGGTAGTAGAAGCAGCAGCAGTAGCTGTGTTAATAGTAGCGGTAATATTAGTGTTAACGGTTTATTAGCAGCATCATTATAATAAGTACTTGTCCTACATATGACATTTTATTGCTCATAAATGATATAATTATTGGTAATACCAATTAGTTGTTTGCAGTCCCTTTTCTCCTGTCTGGCTCTTCTACTTTTCAGCTCTATGAGGCCAACCTTCATTCATTCAACATCTCAAACATCAATCTCTGGAAAAACAATGAGTGATTTTTCTTCAAAAATTCTTTGACCATCCAGTAAGAATGGTCAGCCAGAAAGCACAACAGCAGTGGTGTCAATTGAGAGACACATCCTGTCTCCATCTCTAGACCCCTTAACCCTAAGGGGCGGGCTAGTGAAATAGAAAGATTATGGTGACTGGAGATGCTATTGTAGGTGGGAAATAGGGGACTGGACCAAAGGAGGCAGGGGCTCGAGGTGAGTGGAAATAAGGAGGGGGGGCGCATCCCTCTTGTATACTAAAGCAATATGCAGGATAGGGGTGGAGGTGGGGGTCGGCTGTGCAGGATGAAGAGAAAGTCTAGACTGCATTGACCCTTCTGAAGCCAGGTTTTCTCTTCAGGTCAACCTTGATATGGAGAAGATAATGGAAAAGCTTGGGGGAGTTTTCAAAAAAAACAGATTGGTAGAAAGAGTATCCCTGTTCTTGCTTCTATGTAATCCCTAACTGTATGGAGGTAATAGCTTGGAAGTGATGGGAAACCTTTCTCCCATCAAAAAGGGGCCAGGAAACCTCAGCTGCATGGCTTAATGGTACGATCTGTTGCCTTTGTAGCACCGAGGGTTGTTTTAAATGGCTGACTTCTTCAAAGCTCTTGTCCTTCCATGCCTGCCCTCTGTTCATTTAACTGTACAGCAGCAACAGGGCTCACCAAAGCAGGTGATCAAACCTTGTCATCCATCCACTATACATCCCCTATAAGAGTTCTGAAGCCTTTCGCCATAGCCTGTAACCGTACAATAAAGAATGAAAATTTATAAGCAGTGGTAAATTACCCATAAGGTGCAACGGGTGTCCCTGTGCTTTGGATTTTGTTCCTTATTATTTCCGTGCCAATGACACATCGCTCAACTTCCACTTAATGACTCAGCTGTGAGCACTGACAGTTGACAGCGGTTGGTTGCCTGGGGGTCTCATGCTGAGAGAAGAGGGTGGCGCGAGGCAGACGAGGTGGGATGTAATCACTCCCTGTAATTTGGAGGAAATCCACTGAGCTGCTCATAGTCAAGATGAAAGCCCTCCTCTTGTTCCGTCTTTCCACAGCCACCAAGCTCCACTGCTTAAAAAGAGAGGTTCAGAGAACCAATTCTTCCTGGTTGGTGTCCCCCAGGGGTTAGTCCTGGGACCATCTCAATTCAGCTACAGCCCTGGAGCCATGTTCTTTCCCCAAGGAGTGGTACCGCAGACAGACAGTCAGACTGCCCATCCTGTGCTATATGGCCCAGGCGCAGCCAGCCAGCACACAACTCTCCTGAGATCCTCCTTAGTGGAAAGGGAGCTCAGTGGAGCTTATGTTGAGGGCTCTGCTTGTATCTGGCTGTCTGTGTGTCTTTCTGTCTGACACCCTCCCATGTCACCTTATCCTCTCTCACTTCCCTTCGATATCTCAATCTGTGGCAAGGAGGGGATGCATTTTAAAGCTTCACATCCAGTGTGACTTTTTGTCACATAAGGGAAGAAAAAAGAGCATTATACAATCCTTAAAATAATCTATTTTCAACAATATGACAAGGCCTGTGTGGACAAGTTTGCATAGAAATCTCCTGTCATAAAAAATAATTATGTGCACACTAACTAATAATTACATTTTGTTAACCTCAGCAGGCTTTATTGTCTTGACTGTCAAAATGACAGTCAATTTCACAAGAAAATTTGGCTCAAGCCATGAGCAGATCGCCCAGTTTGATCACTTTGTCACACAACACTATCCTACCAAGTTGTCAGAGACACTGTAGTGGTTTTGCTTGATAGATGGTGAATGGTGCTTATACAAGGAGCCACTCCAGTGCGCCCATAAATATGCATCGTGACATTTGGAACAAAGCCGCTCGTCCTCTCTTTCCTGATGAGCTCTGCCTGCATACTATAACATATTGCAATACTGTCACACCTTGTGTTTCATAGCCAATCTCTCTGTTCATCAACTTGGCAGATAACCTCTAGATGCTGACAGATGATATGGGGGATGGCATTAGGGCTCTATTGTATGCAAAACCAGGAAGTAAATTTCCAACGGATGTTTATACCACTAATTAATAATTCATCCATATTATTTTAGGATGTATGTAACGTATGGCTGTATGAATATTTAAAAAGAAAGTTACGTAGTGTATTTGCGTGATCTTGTTCTCCAGACAGGTTGGAAAAAGTAAATCAAATGTCTCTGTTGATCAACAACAGGTCAGAGGTAAAGACATGTTCTCACATTCACAGACCATAGTCTGTTAAGACAAGTGCAAAAGAATGCTCCCTGCTCTCACTGTAGCATTAGGAACATAACTGGCTTCTTTCTCCAAACACCTCATTGCTTTAGAAAGGAATAAATATCCAAGACAGCCAGGAGCAGTTCCTTTCAAATCCCACACACACGCATATCTCTCCCTCTCCCTCTCTCTCTCTCTTTCTCTCTCTCTCTCCGCCATGTCTCTCTCTCTTTCTCTCGCTCTCTGTCATTTGACCAGCAGTGCTTCCTGCCACTGAGGACCTGTGACTCAACAGCCAGAATACAGCACCGTTCTCTTGCCCACCCTCTTGAATATTCATAGAAATGAGAGGACTGAAGCTCAGACCCATCCATCTTGTGTTCATCCACATTTATATAAAATAAGGAAGTGTGTATGTGTGTGCTAGGGGTGTTTACAAGTAGTACTAGATATCCAAACGGGTGCTGTGGGAGAGGGGGCGTGGGGGGCTGTTTTACACTAATTTCTTTATCCCTTTCACAGGAGTGCCATGTTACAAGAGAATTCCTGAGGCGAGCCAATGGCCCGATAAATCTGCCGGAGCCTCTCTCTCAATTTGTCTCCGTGGAATGTCAGCTGGCAAGCGCCCAGACACTGAGAACCTCTTTTCACAATGCGCCAATCTAACAGACGAGATCCCATGTTGGAGCTACAGTACAAGAACTGGCATGGATAAATTGCCACGTGCCTTATCTAGGTCTCTTTATGTCTAACTGTCTGAGGTCTTGCTCCTCACACAGACTCCGAAGGCCACTTCCACCCAGCCATGACAGTTAACCTGAACGGCCCGAGTGGGTGACATTGACAAAATGCAGGTGTCACCAAAGAGGAACCTGTGATATGACACAGATGCTGTGTCAACCCGTCTTACTCCACATGACCCGCAGTGTGAACAGAAATTGTCCTGTTTGGTGTCGTTCATCACTGTGTGGCGCAGTCTCCCACATAGCTCGGTCCAGGTGGTGGAATGGCAGAGTGGGAGAACAGACCATGTTTGTGTGAAGATGCAACAACTATCTCTCTCTTTTTCTCCTTTTCTTTCTCTCTCACTCCCTCCCCCCCTCTTCAAACAGACTGCTGTAGCACTTTTTGTACTCTATTTAAAGGTTGTAGGTTAGCAAACAACAAGATGCCTTCCCACCTGTACCCCTAAATGAGTCATGAATGAATATATCCATTTATTTATGTACAGTATTTGCAAGACACATAATAAATATAAATGTAGATATGAGTACAGTGATGTTATTTCTCAATCAAGATATCCAGTTTTAATTTCTAATTGTATCAATTTTTTTTGCTGAAATTAAGTTTTATTGCAAGGTTTTATTAATTTTGTTATAATTGTTAATGCATTTGATTACAGATTAGTGGCACAGTTTTAAAATGGAATTAAGTTTGTGTTACGTAAATCAGTAATGACTTACAGACACAGATGCAGCTAACAATATCCTCTAGTTACATTGCATTAATGAACCATGTATAACTGTTGAATCACACTGCGGTAATCTGGGCATATTAAAAGATCTTTATTTTGTAAAACAGAATCTCTCAAATGATGCAGGACAAAATGAAAAACCCAAATGAATACCCCCTTATCCTCAACAACTCTGAAATTTCAACACGGCCAACCACACAAGCGTATTTAAGGGGCTCATGTTACTGCCTGACAGTTGGCATGACTGTAAAAAAAAGGCATGTGCCAAGTGGAGCTGCCAATGCTCAGCATGGCCGGTTTTAATATTTTAATGTGTTTCATTACAACAGTATGGGCCAGATAGCCTTTCTGACGTCCAGACAATTGTCTGCAAATGAACAAGATTACATGACAAGCCCTGAATGACAGAGCTACCCACTGCTGCCTACCCTAGCCACTTATCTGATGGTAGCCTAGCAACAGATCCCTGACCTGGCTTTGACCTCCACCAGATAAGGTCAACACCTGAAGGCTCTCCCATTGGAGGGCTGGCTGAGAGAGAGGTGGAGCTTGGGGATGTAGGGAGACAAAGGACTCACAGAGCAAGGGCAGCCTCCTCTGCATAGAGTTCCCTGCTCCCTGCTGACAAAAAAATGTTCATACAAAAGCATGCCAGACCTCTTTACTAGGGTTCGTTATACCTGTGTGTGTGTGTGTGTGTGTGTGTCTGTCAGAGGCAAGCCAATCATAAAAGAAAGCACTTGCCGGTACAGTATCCCCCGTAGCTAATTCAGACAGCACTGCCTTATTTTACAAAGGGTCAAAAATGTTTCCTACCTCAACGCAGCATCATTGAGAGGAAAAACAGCAGCTTTAACTGTTCATAATGAAAACTATTGTGGTGACA
>NW_023339729.1:20290823-20296901 GCF_004916995.1 Morone saxatilis | reverse complement strand
GACACATTATAAAGGAGGTGGTGAATGTGAAATTAATCGACCAGAGCAGCCCACCCTGATAGACATCCCCACTTCTCTATCATTTGTGTGCACACACATCCAAACCTCACTTGGTTTAACAGCAGTGATATGGAAGTTAATCCAAATTGTGATCGTGGCAATATCCTATTAGACCATGGCAATAAAATCAAGCTGAGACTGGTAACACATTACAGATATCAGAACATGTTCAACACGCTCCATTACAATATGAAGTGACATTAATCAGCAGGGGTCCTCTTACACACACATAGAGGCATAAAACAAACATGCAAATCATACACACAGACGTGCACAAGCCTACAGCTCAAAAGAACATATGTTTGAGTGTTGAACTGCTCTTTTATTTGATATTATTTTAAATGTTAAAAAGAATTTATCACTGGCCTTTTGCAAGATAAATTCAGACATATTGTAAAGAAAAAAGATAGTCAAGCAGCCAAGGGCAGAGAGGTGGACAAATGAATAGCTGTTCGTAACACTTTTTGTAATTATTTTTCCTCACCCAGCCTCTGGAATAAAAAAGTGATTTAGAGGCCGGTGGCAGACATGGGTACTGTCCTAGAGCTTGGTGACTTGTTGTAAAGAATGCAGTGCCGCCCCTAGAAATTTTTCATATGGGTGGCCAGATGGAGCTACTGAAAAACACCAAAAGCTGTGGTCGGAGTGTGACGCAGTAGCAAAAGTAGATCGCTGGCTATGCATTTGTTATTTTCTTTCACATGAACTGTTAGGAAAAAATACATTATTGATTTAAATGAACAGTACCTAATGCAAAACAACAGATAGAAGCACATAGGCATACAATGCTCATTACTTAAAAGTATATTAAGTGTATGCGACTTACAAGGAGGGTCAGTGGTGGACCAGTCTTGTATCAGGTGGCTGTGCCCCCCTCCCCCGGCCACCCCTTGGCAGCTCCACTGGAAAAATGTACTGGAATTGAGTGTGCAAACAGCTTGAAATGATAAAAGAGCACATTGTTTTTAGAACTGTGAGTGCAAGGGGTGTGTCACTAATTAACTCACTGATTCCTTTCACTTTTTAGTCATTTGGTAGTTAGACATGGCTTCGTTTTATACTGTACGTCTCTCTTTCCTTCTGATGTGCATATTCACTGAGGTGTTGGCACTGCGGGGATGATCATTCAGCCTGTCAGGTTTGGCACTGCTAAAATAACTCTTGTCCCTGAGTTGAAGGACCTTCACTTCCCTCCAGGGCCTTTTTGCAAGACCTCTGCCCCAGTTCACCCAGGGCAACCTAGGCTCCTCCTCTGTGCATGTGTGTGTGTGGAAGTATGTGTGCATGTGTGTGTTTGCACTGTCTCCTTACTGCAGGGGAAACTGTTGAAGGTCAAAGGGCAGGAAGTTGGCCACCTGCCTCTGTCACACTAGTAAAAGTAGTAGAGCAGAGAGAGGAAGTGGTAGCAGGAGAGTTAAGACATGGCAGAAAGTACGACTTAATATACACTATCTGTGCATGCTTTGACAGGTCAGATGGGTTGTAGGATAAAAGTCCTAAAATAAGTAAAAAGCATTGTCACATCCTCTAAAATCTTCAGCACTTTCTGATGTTTTTTTTTTTTCACTGAACATTTTGTTGACCTTTGTGAAACTTAGTTTATCAGATCTGCAGACTTTATGTCTGATTAAAGGAACCGACTGCTATAGGCTTTTGAGTTCCCTAGGACCACTGCTGAATAACCTGGTACAGGGATCTCTCCATTGGTATTTGCTAGAGGCGACAACCCTTCTCGTTCCCTGCATAAATGTGCCAACCGAGGACGAGAGCATAGAAGGCCAGAGGGCAAAAAGGGAGTGAACCACCTGCTTCTGTCACACTGTCAGGATGAAGGCGGACGAGTGCAAATAGGGTGAAGTGTGTGTGTATGTGAATGGGTTGGGTGGGGGAAATTGTGTAGGAGGGGGACAGGTGGCACGCCGGACAGCGCTGGCACAAGCCACCCCAGGATTTATCACTCAGCGACAGTCACGGCTGGGCAGGGGACAGATGTTTCTGTTTACCCCAGGGCAACATCTGACTGGCCGAGCCTAACGTTAGCCCAACCAGCCTTGCCCACACAGGACAGGGCCTGAGAGGATAGAGAAGAGGAAAAAAAAAAGAGACAGAGGAAAGGAGAAGAAACTGGAGGATGTTCAGTTTGCCCCCAAGGCACATAAGCAAGTTAGCTCATTTCTCTCCAGTCTGCTCCATCCTCCTCTGAAGCACCTGAAACTCATTTAGCCCCCCACTAACTGTTGTGCCACTATAGGGAACCGTTTTAATAAGTAGTAATAATGCCAACTGACAATATGAGCTGTTTTCAAAGCAGGGAACCTGCACCAGTTATCGGGTGAAACAAAACAATTCTAATTATCCTTGAGTATTCTACATCTTCACATCGTTAGAAAAGCAGACACAAATGCACAGCACTTGTTGTGGAGTTATTTAAGGTCTATTTAGTGAAAGCCTTTTTGCATTAGTGTATCGTGTCTGTTGAGAGCTGCCACTGGTAATATAGCTGGAGCAGTTATCCCCGTTGCAATGAGGAATGACCTTTAGGTTCAACCCTGAGTGAGGTCATGTCAGTGTTACCATGGCTACTATCAGCAGACTGTACTGTTGCCAGCATTACCTCAGCTGCATGGCATTGTCGGGGTCAGAGAACAGGCTGTGACCTCCCCATGGTGACCAGACTCAACTGGGAACAAAAACACCACCAAGACAAATACTAGTAGTGTAGTATGATTTTCTATTAATGAAAATGTGTGGAGGACACGACAACACCAGATGCAAAAGTTTTAAATTCCTACACTGATTTATGTCTGGAATAAGTCAGCCTGCTAAATTGAGTTTGATATTACATGGAGTTTGCTATCATTAATTACCACTTATGTGGTGTAATAAGCAAAGGGTGGATACACAGAGCAAGATTTAACACTGACTAAGTCATCCAGCATGAAAAAGCTTCATGGGGAATTTAAGCTTCTCTTGGATTGTTCGTACAAAATGTGGAAGCATAAAAACTACTCTCAGGATCCACCAACATCTATCTGTGACTTCATTAAGACATACAAACCAAAGCTGCATTGTTTGCATTGCAGTAACTGACCTGTACCAAACCTCTTAAAGTCACCGTTTCCATCTTTTACTAATTTCTAGCTCATCTGTGCAGTGGCACAAAACCACACACAGTATATGTAGCACAAACTCTTTGTCAAAGTGGAATGTTTTTACCAGCAGAACTATAACCGATATCTATTATACTTTTTCCCCCCTCGAGGTAATTTGAGCAATCGTCTAGAGGTCTTGCCACGCATATTTTCTGCTGTCCACCAAAATACAGACAATGTGCAAAAAACGCAGAAACCGAAAAGATTATTTAACCTTTTCCTTGTAGCAACTCGTGGACTCATTGGTCGAAGCACCTGTCTATAGGCTGTCCATCTGCAGGTAAGAAACATAGCTGTCTACTTACAATAAGTCTATTAAAACTGTAATGTAAACCATTTTAATATTCAGTATCGCAACCCAACATTATCCTCTCCACAAATGAAAAACCTAATGGGATGTCTTAATCATTTCATGCAGGACTTATAATATATAACTCTTTTCTATTTGTGGAACATGTTTGTCCACTCTCCTCCTGATAGGCCCCATTTAATCATGTTGTTCTGTTTCCTAATTAGCAGAAATGCAAAGTGTCTTTGTCACCTGTGGACAGCCAAGAGGGCTAATTTGGGCTTTTCACTAATTGCCACGGTAACGAGCCTCCTGCGCCTCCGCTGGGGGTGGGTGGAAGGCATGGCAGGAGGAGGACTGGAGGATGGAAGGATGGAGGGATGAAGACACAGCTCTCCTCACACACGGCCGAGGTGTGAAAGAACGCGGCAGGCCAACAGAACGCAGCCTGGAGGAGTCCAACAGCAGGGAGTGGGGGACAGCCTGCGCTGTGAAAAAGCCCCAACACCCAGCTGAGAGGGAGGAGGATTCAGCTCTGGCCAGTTTTGGTATCTCAACTTTGATGAGGAGATGACTACATTGGGTTGGATAATTGTTGGACATTTTTCTGACACTGACACCTGTTATTGCCCCCACCTGACTTAATACCAGTTCCCACACAATGTGCCTTTTCTTCTGTTCTTTTAATAGACAAATTGTAGGTATAACTCAGCGGGCAGTTTTTAAATTAGAAACCTGACATGTATGAAGCCTGTGTGGGAGAAATAGGAGGAAGCGAAGACAGAAATAAACCAAAAATAAAATATTGGATGTTTGATAATATTGATGATTTTTTATTATTAACTAACCTATAATTCAAGTTACAGCTTTTGGTTGTTGTTTTTCTTCATGCAACTTTATTTTGGAAATTATGATGAAAGGGTAGCCTAGAAGAAACTTTTCAGGGAAATAGTGTGTATAGCTTGAAATGTCTTCCTGTAATACCCTGGATGTGAATAGTATAACACTACTAACCACTTATAAGCAATACAGCCTACAAAAATTAGCATTACACTTAAACTTACATATAAATGTGCAAAAGCAGTGTGTAAACTAAGTCCTCTGGTCAATATTAGCCTTTTAAATGTCATTTTCAGCATTTAATTTTGACCATGCTGCAATTGGGATACTTATTTTAAAGAGATCTTTGCTAAACCACAGATAAATTCACGTTAAACATGCCTCTGCTTTATGTTATTTCATAGCGTCAAAACAGACGAGATGTACATCCATGTTTGCATCATTTCGCATAAATTATCATCCATCACTATTATATTATTATTTATTTATTTTAAGAGGAATTTAAATAGATTCCGTCAAATAGGTCTCCCTGCTGAATTATACCCTCTTTGCTTTTTACAAATACATTTCCTTTTCAGCAATAACACCCTGAAAGCTTGGGGGCACCTTGTCCGTACGCTGCTCTCGGGGGCGAGCTCCTCCAATGTGTGCGTGCGCGCAAGAGCGTGTTTGAGTGTGTGTGCGCGTGAGAGCGTGTGAATGTGTGTGTGTGTGTGTGAGAGTGAGTGTGTGAGTGTGCGTGCGTGCGCGCGTGTGTGTCTGCTCATTAGCTGTTGCTGCCCTTTGATCCCTGCATTAGTGTTAGTTTAGGGCTCGGAGAAAAACACTTGCACCGAGGCAGCCATTAGTCAAGACACGGCAACAACAACAGCGGCACCCTCCTCCGCATGTGTTGTCCCATTCCTCCCCCAACAATACACTTTAAAACCGAGCAAAGCCAGGTGGCACGACCACCAAGTCCCTGCCATCACTGGCGCCTCCAGTCTCAATGGGAAAAACCTTTTTTCTTCTTATCCCTAAACAAGGACGAGAATGTGATTAAAAACGGGGGAAAATGCCAAGGAGGAAGCAGGAGCAACCCAAGCGCCTGCCTTCACGTAAGTCGTTCACTCGATTTGTTCAATTTTAACGGCTCTCGGTGTGTTTTGCGCAGTAGTTTAGGGTTAAAGAGGTGAAACAGACAAAAGACTCGGCGTAGGTTATTTCTCCCTTTTTTAGGTCCGAGCGAGGCAGCCATGTTGTTGGCGATGGGTAACGTTAGCAAGGCAGTTGAGTGGATAAATGATACGTGGCTTTATTAAAGAGTATAATCGATAAAAGGTCCGATTCCGCTAAAAAAAAAGGGGGGAGGGGGGGGGAGAAAAAAAAAAGAAGATGAAGACGGTCAGTTGGCGTAATGTGTCGGTTGTGTGTGAGGAATAACGGCCGAGCGGTTTTCGGGTAATGTGTTCGCCTCTGCTAGGTCGCTTTTCGGGTAGAAAGGGGAGGATCTGGGAGTCTGGCCGCAATAAAATGAAGGGTCAGTCGGATCAGACAAGCCAGAGTCTGGGCTACCCGTACCCTAGTGTTCCTAGTTAGCAATAGCGCTATCTAGCAACGCTCGGTAAACTTCATTTCCTCGGCGATAAAAACGTCTTAACTTTCGCCTCCATAGTTTTGCTTTTTTTTTTGCTTTGCTTCCCAATCGCGGAACCGAATTTGTTCGCGCTTGTTTGTCGTCGACTTTTTTTTTTTTTT
>NW_023339729.1:20287462-20290768 GCF_004916995.1 Morone saxatilis | reverse complement strand
AACCCCCCCACCACCCATCACCACGCACTTCACCACCTCAAGCCAATGTATTTTTTTCCCCTACCCCTCCCAGTCTGCATGCAGGCTATGTCAGAGCCATGGTCGGTCACCTGAAGTTCAGGGTTTTCCCCCCCTTCCCTTTGCAGCCATTCATTGCAGACAGACTACGATCAATAACGCGGTTAGAAAAGGGGGAAACGACAGTTGTGCTCTTCCACTAACATGGCTTTTAAAAATAACACTGCGCCGCAGCAGAGGAGAGCTGTTGTAATTCCCGTGGAGTTGATTTTTTTTTTTTTGGTAGGAGGTTGGTTTACTTTTGTACATTTGACCCTCCGTATCTTTGGATGTTCGTATTGTGCTTTTTATCAGTCCAGATAATGAAAAAAAGCTGCGATAACACACTCCGGCCGCTAGAGGATTGGCTCAGATGGTAGTGGGCACTGACAACCATTATTAGGAGGAATTATCCAAGAGTGACATTTTTAAAAAAAAANNNTTTGTTGTTGTTGTTGTTGCTCTTAATCATTTCTGTTCAATACATGCGTAAGCAAACAGCTCGGTTAGTCATATTGGTATGCAAATGTAATGAATAATTGAGTGATTCATCTTTAAATCAACGACGGCCTGGTACATTTATCTTATGACACTATCTTCTTCTTTTCTTAAATGTCAGACCATGCCAGCTGTTCAGCATAACCAGCCACATCACTTTAAGTTGTCTCTCTCTCTCTCTTTTTTTTTTTTACCCAGTTTACTGACACATAGTTTTTCTTTTAATTTCACAAGGGGTTCGAGGAATGAATGAGCCCCTGCACCTGTCACAGTTTAATATTTCTGACACATTAAGATCGAGTGTACATGAGAGTAATTCCAGTAGCTTAACTCGATATACACACACTGTTTTTTTTGTTTTTAGTGGTAATATTCACTAATCTGCTGCTCAGTTGTTTGACCTAGGGTTGAACTTGGGAAACTGCAGCGGTTGGCTGAGAGGTGGAGACTGGGTGACAGTGGTGAGTGACTGTATCTGTGTGTGTGTGTGACTGAGTGACAGGGGGGGTTATTTGAACAGTGAGCCCTCCCTGATATGCTGCATAAGGAGTATGTAAACCACATGGTTGGGCTGCACAGAACAGGGGTCAGGATGTATAACCGAACATAACCCGCTGCAGCCTTTTTATTTTACTAACAAATCAGGCAAACCTGTGTCTTATGACCTGAATTAAGTGTACGCTGTAATTACGTAGTACTACGCAGTAGTTTGAACCTGAAACAGGTTGCCCTTTTCTTGAATCTCCCTTCTTCGTTACTGGCATTCTTCTAGTTAATTTAATAACATCTTTACTTTGTTTTCTAGGGTGTTTGCACACTTATGGTGAGATTAAGCGTATAGTATGGAGTGCAGCATGGGCCATTGGTACTTTTTTGATAAGTTGTACATTTTTCTTTTTCCAAATAGGAAAAAGTGTCTTGTCTCGGTTAATTGGGGTGACTCATTGTGTAGGATTTTATGACATGTCACCCCGTTAACAGGGACCCATCCAGTATATTTATAGTTTTTCGAATATTTTTGTGATGTGAGTCAGGAGTCTCAAAATGTACCAAAACTGAAAAGGATTTTATGTTTTTTGTGTAGAAGATAGCCCTGCTTGATGATTAGAATATTTAAGGACGTGCTTTGTTGGTTTCAAATGTAAAATAATCATGATAATGATTATTAAAAATCATTGTAACATCTTAGGAAAAATGGTGGACAAACTAATTGTAAGATCCAACAGTTAAAATGCACAAAGTTGTGTTTACTAAAGCTTCCTGATTTTAAACAACTTGTGTTTCAGTTTGTGTGAAACTTGTATTTCACACAGCGTCCTCACTATATTCTCTGGATCAGTCAAACACGAAGTCTGATATCTTTTTTCGGCCTTGAAGTTACTCCATGTCAACCTTTTCAATTAAGCTGCTTTGTAATTGGTCTGCAACAAAAACACTCGTCATCCACATATCTGAAATCACATAGTCCTGTGTAGGCGCACTGTACTGGAGCACTGCTGTGCCTGTGTTCCTGGGTTTAAATGAAAGCCTTTTTCTGATTTAGGAGTTGTTTCCCTCCTCAGTCAACAAACTGTCACAGAAAAGTATGAATTTGTCAGAAGCTTTTTGCGCTTTGTTTTGGATCTTCCCACTCTAGAATGGAAGTGTCACCTCATGCCATTCGCTGTCAGTCTGTGTGTTTTCATTATTCAGCCAACAACACCCTGGTGGTGTGCCAGCCAACGAGCACAATATCGAGCTTCAAATCTCTTCATCTGTGGTGAAAAAGGGCAAGCTAATACACTGGCTTTAATGCTGGAGGTGCTTTATCTTAGCACAGACCCAGATATATGGGTTGTGCAGCCCAGTATGCGCTGTCCTATTGTCTGTGGCACAGCTTGTGAGAGGAGACTATTCTTTTAAGTGTGTGCGCACGGCACGCACATGTGAAAGTGAACACGTAACCCTTGTGTGTTTGTGTCCGTGCGTGTGTGTCTGTGGGTACATAAGCCGGCTATGGAGGTCACAGTACAGTATGGCGCCTTCACTCTGACAAGTAAACATGACCTTTGGTGCCACAATGAAAACTGCCATTCTTTATGACCTTGCAACGTGTTATTGTTTGTGTAATTTTGCAGCCTTATTACTCGCTCTTAAAAGTTCGGCATAGAGAAAATGCTTATACGGTCTAATATTTTGTGCATCTGGCTTTGCTGTTTAAAAACAGACACATTGGGTTAGTGAGAATAGGGCTAAATGTTCAGTGTGGTTTGGCATATTCTGTGCGTATTATAGCTCATGTTGTCATTTGATTGAACAAGTCCCCTTAACATTTTGTAAGCAGTCGTCATCCTTGTTCTCAAAGCCTTTAAAGGCAAGTGCTAAAAATGCAGACTGACTGAGAGTCCATATCATAAAGAGCACAACCTTAAGTCTAACGGGAGGAACACTTGTATTCTGGCCCCTTCTCCCCCTATTTATCTGCATTTGAAATTGAGAGATCTTTAACATTTCTAGACATATTTCTGCTCCTCTTCATCAGCCAATAGCTGACTGACTGGGTGGCTTTCTACCTTACTGTAATGGCGGGTCACTGGCTCCCTTCCACTTGCTATGATTATAATGACCTTGGTGGGGCTGGGGCTTGAAAACATTGGTTTAAGGGGAAAGGAAAATGAGAGGAGGTTTCCATTTCGCTCTTGGCATAAAATTTGTGGGGAATTTCTGCCAAGAATCCCCCCACCTCACGCCACCGCCACGCCCCCCTCCCCC
>NW_023339729.1:20282121-20287362 GCF_004916995.1 Morone saxatilis | reverse complement strand
GGGGCTTGGGTGCTCTGGCGGTGTCGGGCGAGTGGAGCTCAAGCGAATAATGATACACAGGCTTTAACTTAGAAATGAATTAAAGGGCAAGGGAAAGGTGGTGGATTGCCTCACTCACCATACGCTGTCATAGAGAGCGTAGAAACCTGTTTTCAGTGAACGTTCATATTTAGTGGACTGCACTGTCTTTGTGTTTTGCTTGATAGTAAATGAAGACTCCGAGGCAGTGAATAAACAGCTAGTGGGGTACGATCTAATTGCCCTGGTATCAGAGAAGAGGCTAAGCCCCAGGGTGTGAATCTTATACTCAAACCTTATTTGCTGCTTTAGACAACTGGCAAGGTGCTTATGCAGCAGGACGGTATGTGGTTGTGGGTGGTTGTATGATGGCAAGTTTCACCGAGTATTACAGCTACCTTTTTGTTAAGGTATCAGTCGGAACCTGCTGAGCACAGCTGTAAGATAGAAAACTATATTAAAAAACTGGAACAAGTTGTTCATCATTACATGGATTGACAGTAGTTGTTGGAGGAGATGACTCTACCCAGATTTTCACCACCCAAATCACAGACCTTCTAGTCACAAAGCCACTTAACTAGTCTTTAAATTAGCCTACCTGACCAACTTCATGTCTCGTGACTGTCGTTGTCCACCTTATATTTAAAGGTCCCCTCTATCTTTGCACTGTACAACTTTCTAGCCTGTTATAACCCTCAGCTCAAAAATAATGACTGATTATTATTAAGTCACAGCTTCAGTAAAATGAGATTCTGTGTGTCTGAACTATAAGTTTGAAGATTGACAACTGTGTTGCTTGAGGGTTTAGTTTTTGCAGGGATGGTAACAGCATGTGTATTCATATCAAACTGTTGTGTGCAGCACTTTAGCCTCAGTATGCCCTGTGAATTGATAAATGCCGTCTGTGTCTTGGCAGAAATGAAAAGCTTTCGATGGTGTGCTAGTTGTTGGCTGTTTAACTAAGCTATGCTAGTCAAGGTAGCCCAGCCCATCTATAAAAGATAAATATTATGGCAAAAGTAAATGAGACGCCAGAGCTCGGAAAACCCTCCCATTTTATTTAGATCTCCAGTTTATGAGCATTGTGGATTCCCAGAGTAGTAATCAGACAAAACCTTTGTGTCTGCATTGTTCTACCGAAGTTAGCATCAGGTATGTCTCTACTTAAAGCTACGTCAAACACACAAACTCTTTTGTGGTGGCGAAGCTTTAAAAAAGAACAAAAAAAAACTTGACTATAGTGCAAGTCCTCTCTCTGAGGTGTTCAGGCTGCCTGCTGCTGCACATTCAGGCAGGGCCAGAACAATAACAAATGCCACAAGAGTGTTTATCACTGTGAATATGGGAATGTAGGCTCCTCTGTCGAACACAACGTGGTATTCAAGAAAAATGTAAAAAGTATCTGAAACATTGATTCACATGTGCATAGTGTAAAAATTAAGAGTACTTTTTAAACATAATGCAAATGTTTCATAACAGTTCATTCAGAATAAACATAAATTAATGTCAGATTAAATTTTTTTAAACCAACAAACAAAAAGCGTTTGCGCCCGTAGTAGGAATAAAAGCCCATGTCTTTGTTTTCTCTCTTTACCGACAACGTGTGACCTTCACCTGAAAAACTGATGTACACGTGGAAGTTTGGATACTGCTACGCCCCTAAATTGTTGCTGTTACGTGTCTTGTCTTATAAACCACAAATTTTCTTGATTAGAAAATGTTTGAGGTCACTGGAAGGAGACCGGAGTGTTTAATATTTTAGCATTCAGCAGAAGAGCTGATAAAGTGTTTATGTGTTCATGTAAGAAGCTAGTGGAGAATTTAATATATTTATTTAATTGTTGAATAGTATTATGTGCCATAAGAATGGCTAGCAGGAGTTTTATTTAACTAGGACTGAATATTATATCTGAATACTTTTTGAATATCAACTGAAATGTGTTGCACAAATGTTGAATGCTCGGTCAGACTCTTCTTGGTGTAGTTCTTTCATCTTTTTTTTGTTCAGTTTTGTACTGCGTTTTTTTATGTAGGCACACAGCTGTAAACGCTAAGCTGTGTTGCAGTTAAGTTAAGGTTATTTTAATGAATGTGAAAGAAATAAACACGTTTATACTCAACCTCAGGTATTTTAATTACAAGCAGCCAAAACTTTCACACAGTCCTGCATTTACCAGTGACAGTAAAGACACATTATGATACTTGCTCTGTCCAGTTTGTGATTCTTTAGTTGTCTGCTGCCATCTTTAAAATGGAAATATACTCTACGCCACAGTTTAGTTCAAATTCTAACTGAATCAGACTGAAGTGGTCAACTTTTAAAACGTTGAATCTCAGAAGAAAACCTCTTTTTCCTCATGTTCAGCATCTGATTACAAATGACTTGATTTAATATCAATAGCTTGAGTTGAAATTCACTGTGGACATGTAGTTTTTTTTCATTTAGATGTTTGTTATCTAATAATTTCAATGTGCCTTCTCCAGGCAGAGAATCAGGTAATGGTAGCCATCCTAATACCTCCAGTACAGTACCTGCCTGTCTGCCTGGTCTCAATCAGACCCCCTCTGTGTGGAATGGAAGTGCCTCAGCCTTGGTAACGATTTTTCCCGTGTTGACAAGTCACAACATGGAGATCTACAGCTCGGAGAGCAGCCCTTTGGCTACGCAGAGCCCTGCTTGCACTGAGTAATAGCAATCTCACAGGAGTAGCAGGCTTTCAGCTGGCAGCAGTTCATACGGAACAGCTCGCCGGTGCAGCTGGGAAAGACAGAGCAGGGTGGAGAGGGAGAGAGGAGAGCTGGTGGTGGTAGCAGTGGAGATGGAGGGAGGGAGGAAGTGGAGAGGAAGAGCTGTTAAGAGCTTTGGGCGGTTTCTCTGTTGTTGTACCACACAAGTGCATCCAGGCCCTGCAGGACAAGCCTTTAACAGGCATGAGGGATGGAGAGCATGAGAGGAGAGGAGGAGGAGGAGGAGAGGGGGAGGAGAGGCGGCGGCGCGTAGAGGAGGTAGTGGTGGTCTGGGGAGCTGAGCCGGCCAGTCGTGCCAGACGCCGCTCTAAACAGGGATGTGATTTATTGTTGGACTCTGTCTCACGTTTCACTCCTAGAAAGACACTAAAAATTACATTGCACAGATATAAAGAACTTCCCTCAATTGTCTTAGATGAAAGAACATCGGCCTGTGCTGTGAAGAGATTTGGAGCACGTTGTACATCTTTAACTAGTCCGTGAAATTAGCGAGGTTTTTGGCTTAAGGGGACATATGATTTTAGTTTTTTGGCTGTGGATTCTGCTTTGGTTATTGCTTTCTGGTTGTCCCTACAAACTTACTGCGTTATTATCCATTAACTGTCCATAAAGCAGCTTTTTGAAACATGCTCAATACAGAGTAGGTCATGGTGTATGTATATTTTGCTAGGGGGCTCGAAATGGCTTTTTGGCCAATTGGCCACGTTGATCTTTGTCGCCCTTCTCTGAATGCACTCTGCACGGCGCAGTGCAATGGAATGACCTCACTTCCTGTGTGGGGTAGAGGAGGGCAGGAGGCCTCTTACACACACACACACAAACACACACACACACACACACACACACACACACACACACACACACACCCACTCTCAAGCACAGCCTGGCTCTAGTTGGCCTTTGGAGCACTGGCCAGGCTAACCCCTTCTCTCCTCCTGGTGTGGAAGTGTTTCCACATTGCACATTTAGGCAGTCAAGAGCAAGGCACAGGCTAATGTCTTTAACTAGCCGGGCTAACAGCTTTTTGGGCTGTAGGATCAGTTTTATAGGGAGATTAAAAGTACAGAGAAGGAGGGGGGGGGCTGTTACAGACACAGGATAGTAGGACCATAAGGCAGTGACAGCTCTCTAGGGAAACAATATATCATCTCTAAAAGGAGAGTGTTTGGCTGCAGGACAAAAATCCTGAGAAGTTAAAATCATTGATGTGATGTCATCTCCGAGAAAGCCATTGTCAGTGCAGCGTGAGGTTATTTATGATGCTGAAAATGCAGGTGAGCGTTGACTAACTCAGTGTTGTAGAGGAGGCGTCCCCATTTGCACAATGTAGTCGTAGCATCTCCTAGTGCATTAAAACAATGTGACGCGGGGTCTCATCCTTCCATTGTTTACCAAGGGCATTTGGTCGCTTGATTTTGCCCTTGCGATGCTAATGAGATTAGCTAATCACTGGATATTTCATTCTGCGTGAGGAGCCTTGGAGTTTACGTTACCTGTAAGAACCATAAGTAGGAACAAATGAAGCTGGACAAATAAGCAGAGATAATGAATGAATGGATTTAGGTAGCAAGCTATTGTAAAAAAAAAAAAAAGAACTCAATCAGATGGCTCGGCTCATGATTGCCCGTATGTTCCCACTGCCCACGAGTGTTTTGAATGGGGGCCATGTCGGTTCAGATTGCCATGTCATTAATCCCTCGTACTCTACAGGGGAGTGGTCAGCGGCAGATGTATTTGCACTTCCTCCAGAAGGTTTTCTAGATTAGCACAAATCCTCCCAGAAAAACCGTTTAAAAACCTCATTTGGCACGCACAGCCAGACTTTGTGCTCATAGCTGGCCAAAGACAGGCATCCCTCCCTCTACATCTCATTCTCTCTTCTCCCCGATTATTTGTTATTTTTTTCTTTATCCCCCACCTTGTTGTTCTCAGAGCTTAGCCCCGTGTCGATTTGGACAGGCCAGTGTAATTGTTTGGAAACTCGGTTCTGTCATTTGCATGTAGCAAGCAGCCACTTTGCCAGTTTCAGTGGTTTGACCTTGTTGTACCTGCCAGCCAGAAATGAGATCATCAGAACAGTAGACGAGAAGCTGACATCTCTCCTCCACCTACCCGTGGCTTTAAGTGATGGTTGTCATAGCAATCATTATGCCACCGAACAGACTCAGTGGGTGAAGGATGGCTTTGAATGCGGCAGCCTCAGGTCACAACCTGGTTATGACAGAAGAGATAGACCTATGAGGGTTGCAGTACACAGTCTGCACAAAGTAAACAGCCGCATACATCGCATGTCAGGTTCGTATGGATTTCAGTTGAAGATAGAAATTACTGTTCTTTTTATACCTTGAAGAAAGCGAGGCAGGTATTGGTGTAACGGAGAGGGAAAGGCGCAGCATGGGGCGAACAATGCCTCTCATTCCCATCAGCTGCCCTGGCCAGCATTTAACATGGAGATTGGAAACGGAATAAGCTCCC
>NW_023339729.1:20265479-20282102 GCF_004916995.1 Morone saxatilis | reverse complement strand
CCCCCCCCCCCCCCGTTCTCCCTGGACCTGCATGTAAATGAGGTTAGCGGTTAGCATTTCCTGCTGTGCCACAGCAATTCTTTTCCTCTCTTGCTCCCTCTTTTTTCCTTTTTTTTTTTTTAAAATAATGGCCCGAAAGTGCTCCCCCTTTCCTGGGGTAGGGACCGGGACCAATGCTGATTAGTGTCCCTGTCCTAAGTGACAGGCTAAAATCCAAGCAGGCACTGCCTTGGGCGCCTCTGCCAAACAGCCGTCAAACCAATACCACCATTAAAAAAAAAAGGCATCTTCCCCACCCCCCTCAATTCCCAAGATTCCCTCCCTCTTTCGTCTTTCTCGGCCCTCTGCTCATTCTCCCTCGGCGTCCATTCTGAGTGTCTCTAATAGACACTGCCTCCATCGCTCCTAACGCACTGTCCTCTTACATACGTACATGCACATATAGAATTACCTCTCACTCTACCCCCACCTCCCACCGGACCATGCTTTGTATCCTTGGGTGGACTGGCTGCTATAGAGCACAGTGTCCCTTTTGCCAGTAGGGCGATTTACAAACAATACATGGACGCTGTACACACTCCCACCTTCCACCCTCCTACTCTCTCTCACTTCTCTTCCACAGACATACAATCACCTCTGTGAGGAGCTTCAGTATGCCAGAAATCTACACAGCAGGGTGATGGCCTGTTCTTTTCGCACTTGTTCCAAAGAATGTATCCTGTCTACTTGAGGATGCTAGCGCGACATCCACGTCTTGGTTGAATGAGGTTACTTTGTCAACCGGAAGAAAAATTGATGGGATCTGACTTGTATGTCAGGTGGCTTTATAATTAGTAGTTTTCAAAAGCACATGAAATGGTACTCTGAGCTGTATCCATGACAGTTTTGCCTGATATAAAGAAAATACACGAGGGAGTTACGTTAGTTGCGGGCATATGCTAATTACCCAGTGTTTGAGAAGAGGAAATTGTGAAAAGCACTGAAAAATATGTCTCTTATGTCTCCTTAGTAGCTGTAATAAAGTGGTTATCATGCTGCCTTCTTTGTTACTATGCCAGTCTGTATGAAACTGTATGCACACTGTAAAATAACCACTGCAGCACGGCAAATTGATCTGGTTATGTCAATCATAATGCAGCGCTATCAAGCACATTTTAAGTAAGCAATCCAGCTTTGGGCATTCATAAAAAACATGTGTCAAAGGCATCATTTTTTGCGTTTTTCACACGTGGATGGGAAAAAAAAACCACTAGGGTTTTTTTTCTACCATATGTGGTGTTTTAAAGTGTGCTGCATGTGTTTGCCTGTGTTCAGTTTTTACAAAGAAGGATGCCACCCACATATGCCTATTCCTATGAGAAGGAACGGCTGAAGTCTTGATGAATATGAACAGCTCTTTCTCACAGAATCAAGAGATTGGTCTGTGCTGTAAGCGTTTAGACACTACACTGGCAATGAGCCCCATTTATCAAGTAACCTATGAATGATTTTTTTTTTCTTTCTAAATTTGTTTAAAAACAGTCATTCATTCATTCATGTGCATCAGCAGTTATACGTGAGTTCTTACATCTGTGGTGTAAATCAGACAAAGAAAATGCTTTTATTTTTAGTCATAATTTGCTCGTACAGTAGGTCAGTTATTCTTAATGTGTTTCAGGGAACATGCCATCCCAACAGCATCCTTCTGAAAAAGCCTACTGCTTTTTCAAAAATGAAAGCATTGTGTTTTGGCTGGTTACACACAGACTTGGCATCTGGCTTTTATCCACCGTAAACGGGAGTGTTATGTTATGATTCATGATAGCAATGCAAACGATGGCACGCTTGTGGAAAGACTACGTTTGTACTGTATTGAATGAAGACGGAAGATTAGAATACACAAAATATATAATGCAACATGAAAATATTTGAAGAAACGCAGCACTTTCCAAACCCATGTGACCAAGTGACTTTTTGTGAGCAGAATGGTTGGTCAGCAGTTTTAAATGCTGGGATTAGATTTATGCTGCTGAATAATGCCCCTCACTGACACCTTGCTGTTAAAGACCCAAGCATGCTCTTCTGTTTTGGGGTCATATTGCATTCCTAGGATGGAAACCTTTTGCCGCCAAATATTTCTCTAAATAAACGGGCAGTGTAGTTATGCCAGGAAATGTTTATTCGCTTACTAACCAACCAATGGATGATGTCCAATAAAGGAGGCTAAGGTTGTGAAGGCGCTACATATTACATTTGAACTTTGACACTACTTTTTAAATTATTTTTCAGATTTTTTTTTTGGAACGCTAGTACTAATGGTAGTTTTGCAGCAGCCTGTAGCGGTGATCCACAGATTGTAGCTGTTATTGTCAGTCACATTACCTTGTCGTTTTTCTTTTTCATTCAACAGAGAGCCGTACAGAGAATTGCTTTCAAACATATAAGGAAGTGTGTACAACCTTGTCGGACGTGGGGTCTTCTTTTCTAATGGCTGCTTTGATTATTTACCAATGCTTGTAAAACAGATTCAATAAAAAAGCATGACTCATCCTTACCAAAAACACTGCAGGCAGTGAATAAGTCATTCATAATAAAATAAAGAAAATTGGCACAGAGTTTGACATATAATCATTCAGTAAGATGCTGACCCAGGGCCGGTTGATTGTCCAAACTAGTCCCTTGGGAATACCAGTATGCTAGTTTTAGTATTTCTCACCTTGTAATTAGCCAGTTGATCCTTGTCTCTGAGCTGTGGCACAGGCCCACTGTCATTAATGTTGTGTTTTATGTACCCAGGCAGAAATCAGTGCCACCTCAGAGCTGGTCAGGGATCCAGAGCTATTAAGAGTGGCTCACGTCATGAACGTATGAGTGTGCTTGGGATATTTATGATGCATGTCATACTTTCTGCCAATGACAGTATTGGGTTTAATCAGGCTGAATTCAAAGAGTGCCTTCACTTACAAACACACACCATATGCACAACTAGTGCTAGGCGATATACTGTTTAATTCCCCGTATGATAAGAATTTTTCATATACCGCAGGCACACAACAATTTGTTTCTTACTTTTGCAATAGAAAATCTGAGAACTGAGAATTTAACTATTTAAAATATTTAGTTTTGAAAAGAAAGCGTTAAAGTTGCTGCCATATCTTTTTTTATAAGTTCTGTTTTTTAATATGCTGCAATTTGAACAATAAAAATTCAGTTTTCTTTCCCTATAGTAATCAAAACCTTCACTATATACATGATGAAATTAAACTGTTTTTATATTCTGTGTACTCCTGACAGTAGAATAAACCACTTTAAGCCTATATCCCAGGGTATCCCTGTCACGCAAAAAAATAATAATGTTGTGATTGTGAGAATTTTTTGGACAGACCGCCCAGCTCAATCCACAACCAGCACTATCATCAAATTCATCCATGAATGCAATAAGTGAGCCACTCTGTGTATCCTCCATCTGCTCTTGACACAGGCTTATGCAGTTTAAAGTGTTACATCGGCCTTCTCTTTTAAAATGAAAATCTTTTTTAAGGTTTATCCTGATTGAGATCCTAAATGTAATCATTTGTAAATCACATGTAGGCTCTCTTATTCACTCGTTTTGGACTATCCTCTGATTGAACCTGATTTTGAGACATTTGCAGAAGTATGTGGAATACCGTTTGAACCCTTCCCTCTTAACAGAAATGTTTGGTGTTATCCAAGAGGATTTATCTTTATCCAAACAACAGGCTAATTCGGTAGCTTTCGCTTCTCTAGAACTAGATGCCAAATTCGCTTGAAATGGAAACAAGAATGACCACCATCACATATTCAGTGGATTAGTAGTAAGTATACTCTTGGAGGATCAACAGACTCGTTCTTTAACTTATAGCAGCCATTTTTATTTTATATAGACAAACTAAAACAGCTCTTCCTCACATAGCGTTGGCTCTAGATTAACTTGAATTCCTGTTAGACTGTAGAAACACAATTAAGCCTGGAGTTTTGTTGTCAATTATTTATTTCTTAACTTATTTTTCCCCATTGTTCAATGTCAGTAATTACAGCAACTTTCTTTATCTTGTTTAGTTTTATTATGACCACTGAGATTATTATTATTATTATTTAACTGTAAAAGTAAACTGTACAAACCAGTAGACACCAAATCCAGTTTAGTCGAATGTAGGCATACCTTCACAGGGGCTGTATAACACAACACGATATATTTATGTATGTATGACACTATATAAGCACACAGACGCCAAATAAAACCTGTAATAAAACCAAAATATATTTTTACAAACCTGCCTGGTGTCTGTATATGTTTTGGCCAACACCACTGACTGTCTGGTGCATTAGACGGATCATTGTTGATTCGTACGGCCTTTACTTAGTACTTTGTTTCTTTAGGTGTTGCAGTTTCCCCCATTTCTAGAAGCTAAAGCTTGTTTGCTTTTGCCACTTGGTAGCAAATGTGAAATAGTGACGTTCATACATGTCACCTATAGGTTGTTTGAGGGAACTCAATGAAGTCAGGGATGAGGAAGTAGATCTGTCTTACTTAAAACAGCAACACATTCACAAACTAATTCCTGATTTCAGAGGTCACTTATCTAGTCTATACGATGGCGCATGAATGCACCATTCTGGTGGACCTTTCATCAGTTTGCTTTTTCATTTGCATTTGTTTGTAGTTTGTTGTTTAGAAGAAGAAAAATACACAAACATGTCTTTGGAAGTCTCTGATAGTATGGTGCAGTAATTAGAAAGTGGCTGCCCTTTGTCCACTCAGTTGAAATGGGTAATGGTAGACAGAGATGGGATTTGACAGTCTCGTGTGTAATGGACGTTTGAAACATTTTGATGCTGTTTTTGGGACTGTGACAGCGAGCATTGGCCCGTTTTCACTCTCCAATTAGTGTCATTAGCCGGGTAATGCAGTTTGCTTCAAGCCTGGGATGTAGATTATTGCTAGGATGATAATCCTAATCATTTAGTGAGATACTCTCTGTGTTCAACTACAGAGGATGTTCTAAATTGAGATGAAAAAGTTCTAAAATTGAAATATACATGTCTCTTTCTGGGTGATTAGTTACTCACGCGGGCTTTGCTGTAATGGCCTCACACCATATTCACACATTTACACGAGGATGTTGTGTGTGCGCAATGGAAATTGACTGGCTTTTCAGGAATGTGGGGAAACTTAATCGGCTCCCTGCAGTTGAACTAAATTTCTGTGATACATGTAAGCAAATAAATCTGACTTTAAAATGCAGATTTGTTAATCCAAACCTTTTTATACACCCATGTGCAGATGTCACAACAATACAGGTACACAGTGCCAACAGTGATACAACCATTACCATGATGCCATAATACAAACGCATGGTCATAACATGGTCTGTCCAAAGCATGTTCAGAAACATGTGAGTTGCACACAAACTCCCAGTTGAGGTTTAATCGTTCCAAGGTAGGACAATAAAGTCAGTAATCAGATTCAGTTCTTATCTTCTCTCATCACAGTCCTTGTAATGTGTCAGTTTATGCTGAAAAGATGTAATAGAAATACCACTTCTCTCCCTCCAGCAGTTTAGATCCATAGCTTTGATGACACATTTGAGGTTATGAGCAAGTTTTTTTTTTTTTTTTTAACACAAGATGCTAAAAATGGAAGGGAAAAATAAACCAGGGGGTAAAGTGCACTTCATCTGCAATGAGGAATTTCAGAGGTCTGGGGCTCTCAGTCGTCTCATTCTCTTCCAAGAACACTTCTCCTTCCTGTTTCACCTCTGGCATGCCGCCCAAAGTACCCACAAACCACGGAGGCCAAGGCCGAAAATACACAGATGGTAATTTGCACTACATTTCAATACGACTCAACCGCCATTATATATAGCCCTGCTGCCTGAACCCCTGCTCCTTACTGAGAGTATCGCCTCACCTCAGATACCAACTGAAAGATGGGCTCTTTATGCCTTTGTCACAGACTACCAGTTGGACGGGATACCAGATATAGTTGGGAGTTGAAATGAAGCATCGGAGTCTGAGTTTTCATAATGTTTGAATGTTGAACATGAACCTTGATAAACACAGGAGGATTTTTTCCCCCCCTGGATCAAGACATCATGTCAAGATAATTAATTGCTAGAGGGCTGTTTAATGGTTTAGTTACTCTTGCGTAGAAGTAAAATATTTGTCAGTTTTGCAAGTTGCTAAAAGTAAAGACCTTGACGACTACTATATAATTAACTACATGTATACTGTATGTGGAAGGAAGTACTGCTATTAAGAGCACAGATTGTCCACTTTATTTGAATAGGCTGATTTTAAAGGAGTGGTTTTACTTACCAACACAGGGCACAGTTCTTCAAATGTAAATAATTATCCATCATTTTGCTTCAGCGATCACACATCTTGCCCATACCCTTGTTGGTTGTCATGTTTCATCAACTTCCTAATGGAAAAACACGATGGATAAACTTTGGAGCAATTATCATGTTGCTCCTGCAAAAGAACAACAGCGTTTAACAGATTGATGGTGTATAATATTATGTGGGGGGGGGGGGATAAATGTCTGCAAGCTCCCACACATCCAGCTGGATTTATTTAGAGCATCTGTGTTTAATTTATTTATTTTTAATATTTGCATTCCCAGTTATGGAGGCAGGAGACGGAGGGAAAGGGATGAAGGGAGACGTATACAAGAAGGGGGGGGGAGCATGTGGGTGTGAAAGGGATCAAGCAAGTGAGAGATTACGGAAAAGTGAAGGGAAGTGATCCTCATCCAGTATATCTCAATTAATGGAATTACCTTCCTCCTCAGGAGGACTGTTAGTCATTTGCAGAGACGTGAGCCCGCCAGTAGAGCGTCTCTCCCACCATATTGTCCAGCAGGCGCTAATAAGGCAGCCCTGACCGCCGGGCGTGCTCATTAGCATAGCCCGCGGCCGTGGCAACCCCCGCCAGGGCCCAGCCGGACACTTAATTACCGCTGTGGCTCCTTCTTCACTAAATCCGCGCTACTGCCTTCCTTCCTATGTCCTCACCCCTTGCTCTATCTCCTTAACCGACCCCCCCACAGACATACACACATGCACACGTCGCCACCTTCCCAGTCGTAGCAGGGAAGATGTAAGACTAATCATTTTGGCAATATAGATGTGATGGCTTTAGTCTTGGTATGTTGTGGCAGTCCTTTTTATGTTCTCTCACTTTTTATAGCTCTGCGGTCAGCGATCTTTGCGATTTTAGTGATTCCCCGACCTGCAGTACCTCTCTCCAGCTCGTGCTCCCTCTCTCTTTGCCTCTCTTACTCTCATTGCTATATTAGCTCATGGGCATGACTCTCATTTTGACATCAGCACAGTATTGATGCACCCCTGTCCAGCCTTAATCGGCTAATGGCCTCCTCTTCGTTCCTGCCCAGCCAAATCAACCCCTCCCCTAACCATCCTTCTATCTGTCCCTTCCTTCGCCTTCCCGTCTCCTCTCCCCCTACCCTGTTCAGGCCTGGGGTCAGTGAGGCCAATTTTCATGCCTGGCTAAGTCACAGAATAGCTTTGTGTGTGTATGTGTGTGTGTGTGTGTGTGTGTATGAGAGAAGGAGAGGGAGAGAGAGATAGAGAAGGGAATATGTTAGTCAGCAGCCTCACACAAGTCATGTGGTGGGTGACCTCATGACCTACCTTTACTCCAGTCCCTTGCTCTTCCCTCTACCAGCGACCATTCTGCGTGACAAGGAAATCTGGCTGACTCCTGTACAAAACCCATACGTATGTGCATGCACACACACACACACACACACATACATGGCTCCCTCTCTGACCTAGAAAAGCCACGGCCAAAATAAGCCTGCCAAGTTCACAAATGGAGATTGTTGACAGCACTGCGTGGTGAAACAATGAACAAGTACACTACCTGTAATGTCCAACTGTTTTTAGCTGTAGTTCCAGGCTGTGAGCTCCCCGTCTCTTTTTTTTGTGACAGGTTAGCACAACACACAAGTAAGTCACAGAGGTGCTACATCAAAATATTTTTAGCAACTCGGTGTACATCTGTGTTCGATCTCAAGGCAGTTAATTCTAGCCCGTCTCGGAAAGCCTCGCGGCCCTCTCTTTATGTAGCCTCAGCTTGCACTTTGACTTGTTATGGCTCCCTCTTTGTCTATAATGTGGTGGCGCTATACATCTCTGTGTCCCAGAGAGAAAACCCCTCGCCACTGCACCACTGAATCACCCATGTGTGAGTGATAACAGATCCAGACTGCTGAGCACCCCGCAGCTGTTTGTCTCAACATGCAAGTCATCCCCGCCATTACACCGCTAAATGGTTCCCTTTCAGTGGCAGACGCTTGCCGCCTCGGCCCGTATCTCCATGCCTCCATCACATCTACTTGGGGAGGCGGGTTTGCAGTTACTGTCGCCGAGCCAGCCACCGTACTAGAGGCAAAGCAGTTGAATGTGTGTCAGAAAAAGAAATGCAGTGGGGGGAGGACTCCAGCATTTAAATCAGATTCTCGGCCGTGTAGTTTAAACATATGTACGCACGTGCGTATGTTTGTCCCCATGCGTGTGGTGGGCATACAGCAGCGGTCGCGAGTCCAGAGTTCAGGCGAAGCCCCCTTAGAGCTTGTGCCGGAGACCATGACCTTGGGAAATGTCATTCCGCCTACGGGGTGGTTCGCCTGTGACACACAAAGCCATGGTAGCGGAGTGCATCAGTGCGCTGTGGCACTCTGGCAGAAGCCTAGTGGTGTAGTGTTGCGTCCAGTTGCACCTAACCCTGAGGTTTAAGAGCGAACCTCGGAAGCAAGAGAGTTCAGCCTCAAAGCTGAGACCCTGGGTCAGCAATCTAGCGATTTCCCTCTAACCACATTACAGCCATTAGTGGCTCTTGCTGCTTTTCGCATGTCACATGGAAATGGGTCAAGCCCTGCCCTGCATGACTCACTGGCTCTTTCTCCCTCTCCTTCTCTTTCTTTCCTGTTAACCCTACTCAGGTGGCAAAAAGGCTTCAAGGAGCATGGGAAATTGGGTTCACAATCAGTGCATTATGGCGTTTTCATTCACCTTTACAGTCATAACAAATGAGACGGGTCATGCATGCTGTTTATGCTCGTCGGTCTCTTACATCTTGCATTGTTTGTCTAGCTGAGGTCTATTAGACGTGGGTTTATAGACAGTTTGGAAAGCCCTAAGGCCAATATTATAACATAATCCGTTGCGTTGGCTTTTGGCATCTGACATTTTCTGTCAGGTCTTGGTTATGTTTTACTAAAAAATGGCAGATGGAAGTGTGTATGTATGAGACAGAGATGAGAAGATGTTATTGTGTGCGCCGTGTTTGATATCTGTTGCAGCAAGAGAGTAGCGGTCATAGGGGGTTGTGATCGTGGTCACCTTTGTGGACCACGGTGAGCCACGCTGGCCAGATGTCAGCCAACTCTAATGATCCCAACAGGTTGCTGGGCTGGGTTGCCTGGCAACCGTTTTGCCTTTGCCTGTAAACACAGAGCAGACCCACCAGGCCTCTGTCAGGGTCGCGAGGGTGAAGACAGCTTTGGTGTGTGCGGATATATGTATTTTGGTGTGTGAGACATTTAGAATAATTCTTTGGTTGCCTCATGTTTTCTGCAACTGTATCGGTGCTCATTTATTTTGCAGAAACCTCAGCCAATTCCTTTTTATCGGATGTTTTGTGAGGTTGTGTACAGTAACCCAAAGAGGAGGGAAAAAAAGTCAGTTTTGACATTTTGCTTTGCCCAGGCTTGGTGCTTTTGACATATTCTTATGGAGGTTTGTTAATATGTATCAGGAATATTCACTTTTCTTTGTTCGCCCTTGTCTGGCAAGCTGTAATGTTTTGCTTATGAATATTGATACATGAAGTGTATATTAATGACCCTTGGTGACCTTAACCCTATCCTTATTGGCTCCCCGGTGGTATCTGCAGGCTCATGAATATTAATCTAGTTCTGTAACCTCCATTACCCTAATCTTTGCTGTCTAGCCTCCCAGAAGGACCCGTTGTCATGGTAACCCCTTTACTAGATTCTTCCAGACCAAGGGTGGGAAAAATATGGTTAAAAAAGGACAGAAAAATCTAAATTACTCAAACATCTTGGATGCGCCTTCGTGGAAAGCTGCCATTATATAAGAAAGAGGTTGAATTTGTGTTGGAAGTCATTTTAATGGTCTCCTTGCTGAGCACTGAAGTGTATTTTTGCAGCTCTAAGTGGCCATTTGACTTGGGTTTGGCCAGGCAATTGTGTTTATGAACGCTCAAAATCGTAGTCTCAGTTTGGCTTCCACTAATTGCTCTGCAATATCAGACAAGCAAGGATGGGAAATAAAATTGAATAGTAAATAGTAATTTCCAATGTTAAAAGCTAGCTGCCGTCAGCCAAAGGCTATGACTATGCCCTCTACTTAACTCTTAGTAATAGTTGTTCAAATCTTACTTAGGATGCTCATGTCTTCAGTTGAAAGATAATGTCCGGTCTAACTGTTCACTCGCATGAACATGGCGATATCATTGTCCCAATACTTTTGTTTTTGTTCCCTCACGGTAAATTGCGTGTTCTCTCACTTCTTCCAGATGTGGACAGCAACGAGGAAGGGGGGCCTGATGACGGTCCTGTGGAGGAGGAAGGCTGGTTTGGGAATGCTTCTGACACACGCTCAGAGTCGTCATCGTATGGAGACACCCAGGATGAGCTCCTCCTGGCCCGGGGCTCCTCTCCCGATGAACGGCCTGGAGTCAGCACTGGGTCCGGGGACCAAGATACCTGTGGAGGTGAGAGCTCATTGGGTTGCCCCACACCCATCCATCGTGCCTCTTTGGAACTTCTTGGACTGGATGGAGGTGCATTCTCGGCCCAGGACACACTCTCTTCTGTAGTATCATCACTGTATGGTGAGGCTGCATCTCGTGCCCTGGGAAAACCCCTCAGCAGCAACCTACGGCGCCTCCTAGAGGCTGGGTCGCTGAAACTTGACACTGGGGAGCTCCTGGGTCGGTCATCGAGGGGGGGTGCTGGAGGGGAGTCTCCTCCAATAGGTCTAGCCCCACCTTTGACCCTCTCCCCGTCTTCCCACCATGCCCAGCAGTTAAGTGCTCTTGCCCGAAAACTGGCCAATAACAATAACAGCGGCTCAGCCTCACCAGCCTCCTTGGCACCCTCAGTCACCAACATTAAACAAGAGCCCCTTGACCCCTTTAACTCTGTCACCCCTAGCAACGGCAGTGGCTTTGTATGGGCAGGTGTTGCAGATAAGTGGCCACCGGCCAGCTGCTCCACGCCCTGCGGCTCCAGCCTGTCCCCCGACTCTGCAATCCAGAAGTTAAAAGCAGCAGCGAATGCTGTACTTCAAGACAAGAATGCCGTGGCCTCCTCAACGACTTCTTCCTCCTCCTCCACCTCTGCCTCATCTGCAGTGCCCGCCCTCGGAGGGGGTGGTCGAGGAGATGATGTGGTGCGCTTTGATGCCTTCAACTCTCCGTTCAGCCCACAGTCAGCTAGCTCCACCCTCGCTGCACTTTCCAAGAAAGTCAGCGAGCGGAGCCAAGCTTCGTCAACGGCCAGTGCTGCTCCTGACCACCAAGCCTCAGCCAGTTCCTTCCTCTCACTTGTGTCAATGACCTCCTCTGCTGCCTTGCTCAAAGAGGTGGCAGCCAGGGCAGCGGGAAACCTGCTGGCAGAGAAGAAGGATAGTTCCTCCTTGACGTCTGCTGGGGTCCTCCAAGAGGATGTGAAGCCCCTGCTTGACAAGAACCAGAAGGCTCCCACACCCAATACACCCACCCAGAGCCTGGAGTTGCTATTGCCCTCTACCCCAAAGGGCAGAGGCAAACCCAACAGCCAAGCAGGTAATCATTACACATAGCAACAGTAATACTACATTAACAAAATAATGATCGCACCAATACAGATAATAAGAGTAGACCTCAGCTTGGGTTATTTTTGTGATATTTTTCCAGTTAAAAGTTTTTTTTTTTATTTTCCTTTATTGAGGCACAGTCACAAAACACTAAAACACATTAAATTGTTGCCTCGACTTAAACACTGAATCAGGCTGTTTAAGCTCAAACAAGGTAGTTTTTTTTGTATAGAAGAAAGAGACTACGAAGGTTCAAGAACATTTTATTTGCCCTTCGTTTATGGAAACTTTTCATCTGCCTTCCCCATGCCCCTTTCTTTTGAAAAATAATCGTGCAAATGTACCTGAAGTTCAAGAGAAATATTTCCCCTGTCATTATACTTCCCCATTCAGAATTTATCAAAGAAATAACACCAATTGTGTCATGCAAATGCAAATTAGAATTCTTAGTACTAATAAATTAGAACTAATGTTAAAATGGAAAAAAAAGTCTTTTGTGTGGGGGAGTAGCAGGTTTACTTGTCACCAAAGTACGATCAGAAAAACCACAATTCTGAACTTTCGTGACATGTTTTCTCTAGTTTTGTAATGGTTTTGTTTTCACCTCACTGGCGCTGAAGTAGCGAGTAGTGTAGCCTCAGCTTAACTGTCAGCCGAGCAGAGAGCATAGCCGAGAGAAAACAGTCCTGGCTGGCCTTCTAGTCTGGGAAATGGTCTGTGGGCTCAACGGGGGGTTCCGACTGAGACCTCACTGCCTTCCCAGACCAGCTCGTTTGTGCTAGGATGTGCGTGCTGCCAAAAGGGGGCCGTCAGTGTGTGCTCGGCACAGTGGGGAGCCCTGGAGTCCATATCCATCTCGGCAGCCTCCTCCTGGCTTCAACCCCCACTAACCAGAGCCCTCTGCACTGATCAGCACAGCAGACTTAAGGCCAAACACATCATACTTTCCACTGACTGGATACAGATGCGTGCATGTACACTCTCTCTTTCGCTCTCCCTCTTATGCGCTCTCTTTCAGTTACTCACAAATGGCCATGCAGTATATTCTGCAAGTGTGTACTCCGATGTAGACACATAACCCAAACAAGGGTGCACACAAAGATCTCGCTCTTGCACAGGGAGAGAGAAAGCTTCAAAGTGCAGGCTCTTACTAAGTAGCCTTTAGGGAGAACAGAATGTTTTCAGGGAGATGGATGGGCACTTTTGAGGGATTGTGTCGCAACCCCGCCAAATCTAAAATGGCTGGATCAAATTGACTTCAGACAGATGAGGCAGTCGATGTAATATTCTGTGATCTGCATGCTAAAAAGGGGGTCTGCTCTAACCCGTGAGCCGTCAAGGTCGAGCAGCGCTGTAAAAATGCAGGTAGTTGTTTGGTCGCCAGACTGAAAAATGTGACCTTGATTATTGACTGTCATGTCTTGTTTTATTGTCGTCCCTTGCCAGTTCCACTATAAAACTGTATTGCATGGGTATGTTGCACACTTGGAATGTAAAAGCAAAGCTTACTCCCTTTTTCTAAAACATGGTTGTGATTACATAGGGAACAGGCATGTTAAACACTAAAATGAAGGTACTAAACTTACACACATTATTTCTCTCCTGATTTAGTTCCGCTCCACTCAGCTCAGCTCAGAATAAGCAGAAGTCATTTTTGCATTGTGATCTCTGCTGTGCTTGGAGAGGTTGGGCCGCAGATGGCGGTTTATTGTTGCAAATAGGCAGTCTCGAGGTTTTACACCTCAGGTCAATGAATGGCTGAGCACAGTAATTTCACCAAACACTGATTACCAGATGTTTTTCAAGGAACGGCACTGGAATACTTATGAAGCCATCCTGACAGGCCCTTGTAGAATTTGTAATGCAATCATGCCTCTTTCTAATAAGACCAATTAAACAGTAATGGATGCCGGATATGAAGCCAACAACAATAATCGAGATACTAAAACATGCTTGAGTTTTTACTTCCATTGTTCCATTGCTTCCAGCTGGCATTTCCCTTGATAGTTTTCACCATTAGGTGTGGAGTAGTTGTCTCTTCCAGATCTGTGAATACTGTAGTCTGTACTTGGAAAGGCATGTTTTTTGTTTTTTTGTTTTTTTTTACACAGTAACAAAGGTTTCAGCTGAATAGTACATATTTCTACATACTTTTAAAATTCTTTGAATGTTTTTTGTAAATGGTAACAATGTTCTGTGTCCTTAAGGCTCTCCCGAGGATGGCGGCAAACCATTCCAGTGTCCTGTGTGTGGACTGGTCATCAAACGCAAGAGCTACTGGAAGAGACACATGGTCATCCACACAGGCTTGAAAAGCCACCAGTGTCCCCTGTGTCCCTTCCGTTGTGCTCGCAAAGACAATCTTAAGTCCCACATGAAGGTGAGACGATATCGGATTTCTTCATCGTGTGACCCGGCACCCCTTGTCACCCTCACTTGCATCCTCTTAAATTAAAGGCTATTATGGCTCTTGGCTTATAATTGTTAACATTAAAGGATACACATGCTTTAGTTAGACTTGTAATATATCCACTACATGGCATAATTAAACACTACTGCATGTTTGTTATAGCACCTCACTGATAAATTTGACTGAAATGAAAAGCAAAGAATCCCATCTTTCCCATGTTTCCCATTCCCTTGTTGTCCTGTAACGCCAGAGACAAGTAGTGATCTAACACATATACCTGTCCTCTTTTTCCAGGTACATCAGCACCAGGACCGGGGTGAGACGTTTCAGTGCGAACTTTGCCCCTTCACCTCCTCCCGTCACTTCAGCCTGAAACTTCACATGCGCTGCCACCAGCACTTCCCCCGCACAGACGTCAAGGTGAAAGAGGAACTCACCACCGACACGGAGGGCGAGGGCTCCCTGATGGGTGACAGCGGCTCCGGGGACCTGAGGGGGACGGAAGTGTCGCCACTGCATTCAGACACTCAGCAGCAGTCATCGCCTCCGGTCGAGGCTTCCTCCAATCATGTCCACATCAAGGAGGAGCCACAGGAGAGAGATTTGTCTGTGCTCTCCCCCTTTAGCATGTGCAGGGACCGTCCCAGCAGCAGTGCCAACTCCCTGGACCTACCTGGAGTTGGGGTAGGAGTCGGGGTCAGATCCAGTCCTAGTGGTCCAACCACAGCCTCACTCTTCAGCCCTGACATCAGTACCAAGACAGCCACTGACCTGCTTATGAAGCTGTCAGGTTAGTTTTTTAATAAATACATTTTATAAAATTAAAAACAAAATTTACTCTACAGTTGTAACTAACAATTAGTTTAATTATGCATGAATCCGCTAGACTGTTTGAAAGGCTCATAATGACGTCTGAAAATGTCTCGACCAACTTTAAAAACTCAAAGATATCCAGTTCGGTATCATCACAGAAGAACAAGAAAACCAGAAAGTATTCACATTTCAAAAGCTGCAACCAATGAATTTTTGGCCATTTTTTAGATTAATTCAGAAATTACTTAAACAATTAACTGATTAATTATCACAAGAGCTGACTTTTTTGTTGCTAGACTGATTAGGTAATCAACAAATTGTTTCAACTCTAATTCAGTCAATCCATATATGTATATTTTTGCCAACTTGGGAGCCTGTGTATAATGGCACCAGCCTGTAAGAACAGCAGTGTTAGTTTTTTTTAAATTGCCGATAAAAACCCACCAATGTGCAGTATGTACCGTGCCGCAGTTAAGTTTCTGCTGTCCAAATGCAGACAGATTGCGTCGAGTAATATGGTTTTGAGAAATACATGGAAAAACAGCTTGCACAGACACACTACCAGCTTGACTCCTGTAATCCATAATTGTTTTGTTTATTGTGCTGTTTTCTCAACTTGACTTTGCAACTCCAGTCATTGCAGTTGCATTTTCATCAGAAGTATTTCACTTCTTCCAGACTTGAACGTGAAGACATCTGTTCTGATCTTCAGCTAGATGTTGTCTCCCCTTTGCCTTAAGTTTTGTTTTGATTCTTCACTGTCACCAGAAATAACACTCGTAAGAAGTGTAAACAGTTTTATGTTTATCGTTTCAGGTCAAGGCAGCGGTATGTTTCTGTGAGCTGTTTTTAATGGATTTTAAAACAACAGGAGCCTAAAATGTCTGGGAGTTAGTTCAAACATTAATGAATAGACGGTTTCAGCTTTTGACAGTGACAAATACATTAAGGTGTTTAGACTTTATGTGGGTACTAATATAGGAAAACAATGCATAAGCCCACTGGCGTTTTGAAACGAAGTAGTTTACACAACATCTGCCAAATGACGCTGCGTGGGTCTTAGGTGCATCTCCAGGCACGTATGTTTAAGCTATTGTTTTTCATACTTTAACTATTATTGTGCATATTGAGGATATCTGGCATGCCTTCACTTGTACACAGGGTTATTCACAATCTGTTTCTGTGTCTTTCCCATGAGTATGGAAAGGAAAGTAAGCCATGGACTTTTAGCCTTTTCACAAGTACCACTTGCCTTTTTTAAGATGGTTAGGACAACTACCAAAAAAATTCAAAAGGCGCCCTTAGAGAACTGATTTGAATAAGACAAAATATTGTATATTTGACTAAATAGATCAGGGTTATTCTCATTGCGTCTATAAGTAGCCTTGGCAACAACAAAAGTTGATATATTGTTTAACAAGTATTGAAAGTTTGAAGAGACACAGTAAAGAAGTATTTTTTTATAACATAACAAATTACAAAAGATGTTTATGTGAAATTTTAGCAGAACACTGTCTTACCAGTACAGAATATTGTGTGTGTGTGTGTGTG
>NW_023339729.1:20259307-20265379 GCF_004916995.1 Morone saxatilis | reverse complement strand
TATATATATATATATATAGTTCCTGAAAACCTTTGCAGATTAAAAGGCTTGAAATATCCCTGTAACATCCCAGGAAGGATTTCACCTCTGAGATAATTCAAAAGATGACACATCTCAATGATTGAGGCTCAATCCATGTACAAATGGTGGATACCGTTAAGCCCAGCACATCTATCCGATTTTATTGGCACCCTCCTTGTGTCATGCCACCTCTGTGTACGACGAAGGTGTGTTGGACTAAGCAAAAGAGAGGAGACATTCTTAGCATAATAACAGTGCATTCTCAGGCTGCTTACTCCTTGTTGGTATGCTTGGAATCTGATATTGAGCTTTGATCGTACTTTTTAAAACTAAGGCTTAAGTTGCCCCATACCTCTAAATATTGCTTTGCTAAATGGTCAACAGAGCTGATTCATTTTTTTTTCATCAGTTAAAGTGCACCTCATGCAGTAACAGTGTATCATTGTGTGTACCTTCATGATGGGTAGCAGCAGAGTAGAACATGCACATAAAAATCAACTGAAGTACCACTGTGCAGCACTAAAGTCATGACCTACATCAGAGCGGTACAGTATGTTCATATCTAATCCTGTAGATAAATGGTCTGTATTTGCTTTAGAATGTCGATACCCGAATGACGATACCCAAATGATATTACATTCTTCTACCATTTATGAGATTATTTATCTATCCAAGGATGATTGTTATGTGATACGTTGCTTCTTTTGCACACAGTTAAAATTACATTTGACGTCTGCCCAGTAGTACACCCTAAGTCCTCTGCTGTTGGCCATCGATTAGCGCCATTGAAGCAGTTGGGGTTTCAATGATTTGCTCAAGGGTTCCTCGACAATCGTTGTTGAGGGTTTAATTTTTTCACCCACATCTTGTCAGCTGTCAGGAGAGTTGAAGATCTGTAACCTCTAGGCATTTTTCTTCTGCTAACAATTCTCTCTGTCAGTGTGTCACACAAAATGACACACAAGTGGAAGAAGTCGGTCTGGAGTCCTGCATTAAGAATGGTTTAAATAGAACTACTGTGCTTTGGTGCAAAAACCCAATCGGTTTCCCAATTCTTGCCCTTTTTTAAGACTTAAAATGTATTGTGTAATTCAGTATTTTCTGCCATTGGTAAAGTTGCAATTGCTATGGAAGGTTCCTAAGCTTTTATAACACAATGATGCAGCATTATTTTAACAAACTTGACAAACATGCTGCTCAAAGGTATACTAGGTCCGGACCGTGTTTAGATGCATTTCACAATGTTGCAAAATATTAAAGGATGAGCTTGGAGACGATGGCAAGATTGATGGAAAAAGGTCAACCTAGGTTCAGCATTGGGGTCGAGGCTACGGCTGCCACTCTTCCACTTAATGCTGTGTAATTAGATTGAGATCTTGAGCGAGGCTGGGAGGAAAAAACCCTGGGAACATTAGATTAATTAAAAATTTATGCATAATTCATAATTAAAAAGGAATTCATAATTTGAAATGATTAGCGCCCTCAGCGCCATCCTGTGACCCCGCCAGGATGCACGGGGACTGGGCCGGCTTAGTTAACTCCCCCTCGATCTCGCACGCCCCGGCTCCACATGGATGCCCCCTGGGTGCCAGTTGCACTTCATTCCCAGACTGCACAATCAAGCCCAGGCAACTCCCAGAGGAGCCAAGATGGCTCCTCGCAATGTCAGTCCAGTGTCAAGTGGCGGACATCTTACTCAGGGCATCATTCAAGGAGAATGAGAAAGAATATAAAAAGACAGGACGAGAGGATGTTAAACTTGAATGCATGATGATGGGTTTTAATGAATACTGCTTCTTTGATCAGGAAGTTCTCCCTTTGTTGGGGGGTGGAGTTAAAGATGGAGGGTTATGAAACTGAGAAGAACTGGGCTCAGATCTTTGTGAGACTTACCCATGCCACAGAGCAACCAGGCAGGGAGAGGTGAGGAAGTTCCTCCTGGGACCTCTAGACTCTATTTCTTTTGACCTCCCTGCCAACCCAGATTGAATGTGTACACGAGCAGCTCATCCCTTCTGCTTTTACACTGCTGTCTCAGTGCCTCAATCCCACAAGACCTGGGAGAGGGAGGGGTTGGGGGGGATAGGGGGTGTATAAAAAGCTGGAGAGGGAAAGATAAAAAAAAAAAAGAAGAGAGACAGATAAAGTGACAGCAAGTGAGGGAGAGGGAGAAAGAGGCAAAGAGGGAGTTGCATTGAGTTCCCCAGGCATTAAAAGCCAGTGAACTCTTCCTGACCTCTGACATAATAAGCATATCATTTTTGGGCTGCCCTGCTTTCCATTGAGTGTTATACTGATACCCTTTGATTTTTATCCTTGCACGCTGACACAACCGTTAGCTATCCAGTGTGATCCACATTTTGATTCAGAGATGAAAGCCACCGAGGCACTTTGAAATGCACAGCCCCTACCCTGTGCCCAGTGGACCCTGAGTTAATAATGACAGTGGGCACTGCACACCCTCCAAACACCACCCGCCACCCCCCGCTGCGGTGACACAGGCACAACGAGCTTGACCCTGGCTGGGTGTGAATAATTGGCATGCAGGGGGTTGTGGGAGGTGTTGCATCTGTCATGATGCTTCTGCAGTTGTCTTATTTATCTTTTTTTCCTGAGAGAATATCTCTGCAATGTTTCGCTACAGTGAAAATGGTGCACAGGCAGAATTCTAATAATGCACATGGAACATCTTAAGTACTTTTAAGGATTTTTAGATTTCCTAGATTATCATGTCATTATCTTAATTATTTTTATTGTATTTTAATACACCATAGGGGCATCTATTGCATGTTCAAGTGTAGACCCATTTGGGCTTTGTTGCACAGAATTAAAAAAAATTTGAAATGTCTTTTTGAATCTTTAGTTTTGTCTCTTTGAACATCTAGATTTAATCTGCGTGTCCCTTGCTTTCCAGCTCTGCATGAGCAGACACAGGCAGGCCTTTTGTGTGTGACCTCTGGTCCATACATCCCCACTGCAGCCATCAGTATCACTGTCCGGTGTCTAGCACACTGTCAGCTATTGTTGGGTTCTCAACCTGCCCCACGTAGCCCTGTGCTTTTTTTTTTCTCCGGGAGAAAACAGCAGCCAATTGTCAGAGGGGGAGCAGGCCGGCGTGACAGAGGTGGAAAGCTAATGAAGTTATTTGACGGCAACCCTGGCCACGGAGCGAGAGGTGAGGCGGAGTGGACAAGCGCCTGGCAGCGAGACGGATGAGGCGCGAGAGAGAAGCGTGGCGAAGGGGAGAGAAACAGGGCAGAGTACGGCGATGGAAGCAGCATTGGTGGCAGGTGTCAGAAGGGTGTGATAACATGGAGACAAACTGATAGCATCGTCAACTCGGAGCTAGAATCAGCCTTACAGTATCATGCACAGAGAGCTGACATTGGCCTGGGTATGCACTCACACAGGCAGGAAGCTCACAGAAGAGATGCCCAGTCACCCAGAGATGCCCATCTCCTCCTCAGATCTGTGTTCACTTCACAAGATGATCTGCCAGAGACTGGATGCTCATGATGCTATTGTGATTGTGAAATTCTGACAGACAAATGGCCAAAGTGTAAGCTTGCTCTTGCAGGCTGAATTGTTCCTGTTGGTTTTGTGCTTGAGCTTTTTGTCATTGAGCCATCAGCTTAGAGGAATAAAAAAAAAAAAAACGTGCCCATTGGATTAGGCTACTAAATAATTCATTGGGCTCTGTAACATAGATTCTTAGTGGAAATACACTCTATTTATAGCGACAATCCGAAAGGTCACTGGAGTGGTGTGACTTTGTGTGTGAGTGCACGTCCTGGGGTTGTTTTTGTTCTCTTGAGGCCACTGAGGAGAAGAATTTGGGAATCTTAAGTTTGTGTTGAGTTTGTGTTTGTCAGTGGCTTATGTGCAGCCCAGCATTTTCCTATGGTTTGAAGGCAGCCTGACACACAAAGTAAGCATTTCTCCTGAGATATAGATAACTATGTGTCTGCGTGGGTAAATGGGAGAGTGTATTTTTATGTGTGTTTGTAAGGCGGTGACCAAGTGTGCTGTCCCTGTCTGATCCGACATGGCCCAACACGCTTCTAATTAGAGGACGTCCTTCCAGGTGCTGACCAGGTTATACTTAGCCTGCCCGCTGACATCTGACGGTGTGACATTTCCAGCTGGTGCCGCGTGCGACCCTGCGCCACTGCCCCTGAACTTGAAGGTCATTGCCCCCTCCCTCCTCCCCCACCGCTCAACCTCTTCCTTCTCTCCCTCTTGAACTGCAACCCCAGCCCGCCATAGTGTGGCACTGTGGCATTGTGGCACCACATGGGTGGTCAAAACACCAGCACCTGTCCCCTTTTCCTGCCCTGTATCCCCTGTCCCTGAGCCCTCTATCCCTCCGGCATAGATCATCATTAATCAGAGGGGCTGGAGCCGGCACAGATTGATGATGCGGGCAGGGGGCGGCAGGCCTGTGGCGGTTAGAGATGTTAGGTGAGACGGTAGGGTGAGGAGCGGAGCAGATCTCTGCTGGGGCCAGAGGAGACTGGACAGCAGTCTGCCCAAGAGTGATAGCCTCTCTTATATCCATGCCCTGTGTCTGTGTGTGTGTCAGACAGTGAAAGTGTACAGATTGCTTGAAAACTGTTGACGTGTCAAGGGTTAGGATGGGTGTCAATAAGATGTTTAGATGTGTTTGTTGGTACCCACAGTCACATTTGATTGGAATCATTTACATTTCTTTTACTTTAAACATAACAGATAGTGACGCTGGTGAAGTCGTTCCATATACAGCGCTCTTTAGCAACTCCCCAACTGTGGTGTCTGTTAGAGCATCTGCAAATTAATTGTATTATCTCAGAATACATGACCATTACTTTTACAATGACATCATATTACAAATGTGAGAAAAAACCCTCAGTTAACAGAGGCAATTATAAAGATACAGACAGCAACCTCCTTTCGCATTTGGTTACCATTGCAGAGAACATGAGGTTGTACACATACTTCACGCTCACCTAACACTTGCTTCTACAGCAGTTGACCATTATTATCTAATTAACCATAACAAGTCAAAGAATTATAAAAAAGTAAAATGGTTATTAACTCATAAAATCAGAAAGACAAAAGAAAATGTTGCATTCCTTCAATAATATCAACAACAAACACAAGAAATGGCTCTAACAGCAACACGCATTCATGTAACTGTTTAAAGTTTCAGGTATTCAGATCTCTACTGAGATCTAATTAATTTAATGAAATACTGTAATTGGTTCTGAAAAATGGCATGGTGCACCTGTAGCAAATCAGGTTTCAATAGTGCACAATAGTATCCTTTAACCTTCCCCATGGTTGGACTGCGTGAAGCGAGGATATCAAGTAACTAGTAGAAATAAAACATATTTCTACAAGTTCTTTCTGTGTTTTATAGCCATTTAAAAATTCAACAATGTTTTAAGCTATGGTCTGTGTAAACCTTTGTTTTAGTACAGAGTGTAGTGGAACGTGCTGAGAGACACAAAGAAAGGCGCTTGCCCCGCTGTTCTTTTCTTGGCGGCTATCGGAAGTTGCTCCATGTCTAATTATTAATTATTCATCTTAGGCGGATTAGATGTGGCCCAGTTTCTCTTGAAGATGACTTTAGAGCAGAGGGATCCATGTGACAGTTCACTCCCCAACCTAGGCTACATGCTGCACAGATGATAAGAGAGATAAGGCTTCAGCCGATTGCTATCGCGCTCTACACAAGTACAGGAATTATTTCATGTCCTTACGCCTGAAGAGGATTCAGACGACGTCCAGGGCGAGAAGGGATGAAGAACCCAGACTTAAAGTAGAATAAAGTGTACAGAAATGACTGTAATGGGGGGGGTTAGTGTGAAGGAGAAAAGAGGAGGGAAAAAAATTTGTTGTGGATGCCCTGAAGACCGAGAGAGGAGGACACTCATGAGGTTGCACCCTCTGTGTTGGCAAAAGTGGTGTCTGTTGCAGTGACAGGACTGTAAAAGTCCACTGTGGCCACTTTGTTGTTCCATTTAATTTGCATTTTCATGTATTATAGTTTATGTTGTGTGTGTGTGTGTG
>NW_023339729.1:20259009-20259207 GCF_004916995.1 Morone saxatilis | reverse complement strand
TGTGTGTGTGTGTGTGTGGTCCTCTGCATTCATAAGAAACCTTGATATAGTGTCTTTGTGGCATATTACACTAAACATCAGGTGTTTGTTTAGTTTTGTTCCAGTTAACGTCACAATAAATGTAACATAGATGCTTAACACAAGCTGAAGGATGAGGGGTATACAGAATGCAGTATGTGACCCTTGGGTGCAAGTTTT
>NW_023339729.1:20243423-20258963 GCF_004916995.1 Morone saxatilis | reverse complement strand
TTTTAGAGAACTTTTGCCTTACACCCAGATGTAAGGCAGATGCTGTGATAAAAAATGTAGAGCCTCCATATTGCCTCTTGTTGCTGCTGGGTTAAACTTAACGTACACCTTTAAAAATACTCTACAAGCCTCACTGGTCTGGTATCTTTTTTTTTTTTCTTTTTTCTTGCTTCTTTTCAAATTGTCTGTTTTAATTTCTTCTCATTCCTTTGATTCCTTTTCTTTCTGGCTGCAGCGGCCAACCAGAGGGAGACACTCAAGTCTCCATTCCACCTGAAGGAAGAGCCCAAAGTGGAGGAAGCGTTGAGCCCTAGACCATCCTCCCAGTCCCAGAGCCAGGTCCAGCCAAGCTTCCCTGCGACTTTCTGTCAGGACGGGCCAGTGGGGGCTGCAGCAGCCACAGAGCGCCAAGGGCCATTGAAACCAAGGGAAGGAAGCCCAATGGCTAAGAACAGCTTGCTGAGCCAGGATATCAACGTTAAGGTGGCCTCTGAACTGCTGATTAAGCTTTCAGGTAATTTTAAATCTAAGCAAAAGATTGATGGATGGATGAATATACTGTATTTCTTAAGTTTGTGTAAAACACTTGAAAACGTAAGAAGAACAGTACAGAAGTATTTCTTGGACACAACAAACCATGCTCTGTGTTATTGATATTTGTGGTGCTGGTCGGCTGTTTGAGTTTCAGATCAGCCAATAGCAGCTCAGGAGGTTACCTGTAGGCCAAAGGTTATGACACTGACTGCCATAAAAGGGTTCTGTTGTTTTCTGCCATGGCACACGAAACCAAGCTGAAATTGGGGGCTTCTAAAAGGTGAGCAAAGTGTACCTGTGGGGAAAAAGCATATGTGATGAAATGGTCTTTGTGACTCTGAGGCCTCAGCTCTGGATGGTGGCTGCGAAGCCTTTGTATCCTCTGTGATGATATTCGGGTAACTTGTCTTGACCCTTCATTTTTCTTCTACACTACCCCTCTATGCATTTAGTTTTTGTGAAAACGAAGCAGTACATTGCGCATCAGTTCTGCTTTGTTTTGTGCAACAGCTTTTTTTTTTTCCAAAACAATGTCCTCAAATGGCAAGAAGATATATCTGCTTGCTATATTGAACTTAAAACTCAACCCTGACTTCCCCCTTGGACCATGACAGACAGTTAAACGCTAAGATATTTGACACGCACCATGTTTCAACCTGTTTGGACCACTCTGACATCATCCAGTGCAGCGTGATTTAGCCTTTACAGCTTCTGGTTTGAGCTCAGCAAGAATGTTAGTAACAAGTCCTCGGGCAAAGACTCAAACCTTCTTTCTGTTGTAGCACATTGCATGTGCTACCCTACTGTTGTTTTTCAATTACCACTCACTTTGTGTCACTGCTAAATAAAGTTTAAAGCTGGTGTTTATTTTAGCCTAAATCACTACTGAATGCCAGGTCCAGTTCAAGTGTGTTATGGACAGGTGTTTGTCCACTGTGGGCTGCTGAGTGTATCTCTCAGGCAGTCAAGAATGAAATTTGCTGAAGTATGTATCAGTATGTACTGAACAGAAGTGACTTCTGTAGTTATATGATAAGCAGAAAAATGTTCTTCCTGATTTCACAAATGTATTTCAAATTGTCGTTATTCTAATACCCAGCAGGCCTCCTGAACTATATTTCCTTTGGAAAAAAAAAATACAGAGTAATTTCAACATTGGAATGATTAGTATGCTAGAACTGTGCGGCCATAAAATTTACAATGTGACACATTTGGGCAAATATGCATCCACAGTGGTAAAAACCACAAAGTAAATGGCAGTCTGATGGTGGCGCAGTGGGGCGTTGCTCCATCCGCGGCTCTTCATCCTGTGCCAGTGTGTGCGTGCTTGACAGACACCTCACACACCGGTTGCCATTGTTCTCTCTGGGTTGACTGGTGTTCAGAGTGACTCATGCTGGCTGGAAGCTCTGTGGTACTACACGTGTGCTGCTCCACTGCCTGCCCCCAGGTCACGTTTCCCTGTGTGTGTGTGTGCTTTTGTGTGAGTGTTTGAGGAAGACAAAGATGCTATGATTACTACTTTAAAACAACAGGAAAACCTAATTTAAGATATTGGCCTTTGTGTTAAATCTGAGAGAGAAACTAAGAGAATGATGTGGGCAGTATATAATTCCTTCATTGTGCTGCCTCCACCTATGTTCTTTGTTTCATCCCTCTTTCTCTCCCATCATTTTTGCCATTTCCAATCCCTGCACTGATGTTATCGTGCCAGTTTATTTGGTCCTCAAGCAGCATGGCCAGCATTTATCCCCTCCCATCACTTACACTAGCTCTGCAAGGTTGACCTAGGTTAGGGAAAGATGCTGCAGCGTTCATCCGTCCGCTGGCTCCCTCTGCCCCCTCACACAGTCCTCGGAGCGCAGTGCCGTCCATTGCCATGGCAACAGCGGGGGCGGTAGATGGAGAGGGCTGTCTAGAGTGACAGCCTTGACAAGAGTCTGGACCCTCAAATGACCCTGGGGGGAAGGGAAGGAGAAAAAGATGGCGAGGAGGAAAGGAGAGAGCCAGGGAAAGGTCAATGCCGTTACAGTCACGTGTGATTACGGTCATGAGGTTCAAGGGTATATACACTGTAACCTCTCTCTGTCCCCTGTTAAAGGTCAACCTTGGAACACAATAACGCAGTGAGAATACTTGAATAGGGAAATCACATTGGGGAGTTTAGACTAAGCATTTTCTTTGTTCGGAACATCACTATTTGTCTAATAAAAAGTGCTTATTTTCCCAGTCTTGCTTGTCTTACAGCAAATGGACACAGCCTAATTAGATTTCTGCTGCTCATCCTTCCTCGACCATGGCATCGGACAGTCAGAGCAAGTGGGGTTGTCATCATTACTGCCCATTGTGCTGTAACATGAGTTGCATCATCCCTTTAACTAGGTCACTTCTTCTTCTCTCTCCTTCCCCCCCCTCTCTTCTCTCTTCCTTATCAAACATTGGTTGGTCATGTTGAGTCGCCTTGCTAGCGCTACCTCCCCCACATCTGTTTAAAACCAGGCTGCTGGTGTCTGGGGGCTAATTACGCCGGGCTAAATAGTCCCTGGCGCCAGCGGCTAACGTGTCCTAGCAGATGGGCACTGGTGTTGCAGGGCAAGGGGAAACATGGCGTCACAGGAAGGGAGGGAGAAGGGGAGGGGGGGTACAGGGCCCTAGGTGGTGCCCTGGCAGACTGGCATCGTGTGGGTAACAGCCGTGCCACCCACTCACCATCCAGCCACCCTCACTATAGGTGTGAATTCACACTTTGTACTCGCTTAACTCATTCCTCATTCCTTAGGAACAGGCCTTCCATCTCTGAGGACATTTTACAGGCCCTCTCCCCTCTACGCTGCTCGTTACCTTGCTAATAAAAGTTACATTAAACAATTTTAACCACTAAGGTTCCGAAAGACCAAACAGATAGCAACACATTTTTAGCTCACGAGGTTCTTTTTGTTGATATTAATAGAAGATAAAAAAAAAAAACCTACTTTCACATCCAGCAGGCACAAATTCAACATGGACATTCCATCTGAGCCTTTTCTGGTTACAAACCAACTTTAGTATTGCCTGGTGTTTATCCCTTGCTTGGTCCACCAGCTCCAGTGATAGCTGATGCGCATCGTTTTAAAAGAAAACTGTATTGTTTTAGTTTTGTCTGTGCGTCAGAGCAATTAGCTGAATGCAGCAAGAAGCTAGAAAGTGGGTGTTGATTTCCAGAAGCATTGGCAGTTCTTGCAGCAGTGGCCAAAGCTGATTGATTGAGTGATAATTAACGCTGTTTATAATCAAAGGATGCCAACTCCACCTGGCTTCTCCTCAAAAGATTTCACATGATTGCCTCTGCTGTAGGAGCCACAAATGACTGACAGACCACATGTTGTCGGCCTACAGTGTGGATATTTTCACTGTCAACAGGATAATATGACAGTTACAATTTGTAGGGTTTGAAAAAACAACTCCTGACTTACCACTTTTAAATTTAACTAAAATATTCCTAATTTTAATTCTGCTGTACCACTTCAGTTTGCTCTTAAAATGCATTAATTAAAATGCAACAGATAAAGTGGCAGAATAACATCTATGCTGTAACAGATGATGAGTACAGATACACAGAGGTTTGCATTGATTTTCTTTTTTCAGCACCCTGGTTGGTTGTGCATGATTTCCTCGAGGTAACCACAGTGGATCACAGAACTTGTGTTACACAATTCAGGTAGGGATTTAACCAACTAAAGTGGAGGGCTCTCCTAAAGTCTAAAATCAGTTTACAGTTGACAGCTTTATTGACATTTGTGCTTACATTGCATTAAACGTGTATTTTCTTTGTGTCTGCTGGTTGTAGAATGTGTTTAAATTACATTATTCAGCATTATTATGTAATTGCTGCATATACGACTGATGATAGAATGACCAAATTACTAACTCAGTGATGGTGCACTAAAACAAATGTGGTCCTTTTCTTTTTTTTAATATTTATTTTTACAGCTATTCAGTTTCTAATATTCAAACAGCCAATTTTCACCAAGACACCAACACATTGCCTTGTTTATATTACAAGTCATTGCACTTTTCCTCCCACCTTTGCACCATGTACAGTAAAGCACAGCTGAAGGATGACAAACAGTTATTTAATCTTAAAAGTAATCAAGTAAAACAGAAATATTTTCAATAATACAGGATCTCAATTTGTTTGTCTTCCAGCAGAAAAATGCCAAAGAGCACTGAAAAAAATAAATAAATAACTTATTGTATTAAAAATATAGATTTATATCTTAAAAATATATCTTTCCCTTGTTAGTTAATAAATGAACGTAAGGCTCATTAATTATCTTCACTCTTGCATAAAAGGTTTCACTATTTGCTCAATATAGCTTATCACAGCAGACTGTATAAGCGGTTCTGATTCACAACACTGGCAATACTGTACAGTATTACTTTATGCTAAGATCTACACTGCTCTGACAGTGTCCTCATCATGCCCCCTCAGTGTGGCCGCTCACTGACCTCTCTTACTCCCACCCTCCCCATGTCCACATCTTTCTCTCTGTCTCACTGGCTTCTTATCATTGCTTATAGTTCTATTTACAGAATGCAGAGCGGATTCCTTTTGCCCCTTGCTGCATGCGTTTGTTTCCCCAGGGCAGGTAGTTTTATATGCGGAAGTGATTGACGGAATTACAGAGGCAATCACTTGTCGTGTTTTGTCTTGACCTTGTATGATAAAGCATTACTAGCCCTGGATCCACTCCGGCTTGTGCCAAATGTTTTTGTTTAGGGCTGCTTTATAAGGGCCATATCTGGATCCTGATGGGCTGTTTATCAAGCACACTGCTCTAGAGTCAGATGTAGCTGCAGTTTGCGACCGTTGGAAGGCTGAACTACTGAGAGCTAGCTGGTCGAGGATCAATTGCAGCAGCAGCTGTCTGTGAAGTCTGCAGGCAAGGCTGCTGTGGCTCCCACATGACATGCAGTCTCCACACTGCAGCCTTTGAAGCGCATGAACTCTTCACCCCTGTCTGAGCAGGTCGGCTAGAGAGCAGGAGAATAGAGAGATTGAGAGAGAGAGAGAGAGAGAGAGAGAGGGATGGGGGCAGGGATAGAGAGATATGGAATAACAGAGCAGGGAGAAGGGTAGACTAGGATAACGGGAGGGGGGGAGAGGTGGAGAGGTTGTCATTTAGGCTCTAGCCATTCTTCATCCTTCTCCCCCAGCCCTTCTCTCCCATCCCGCTTTCTTCTTCTCCTCTCTAACCCTGGGGTGTTCTTTTTCTGGCACCGTTTGACAATTTCTTCCCTCTCCTTACCCTTCCTCTTTGCCTCTTCCTGTGTCTGTCTCCCCCCCTCACCGTCTGTCTGTCCAAGTTTTTGTTCCTGTGCTGTTGATGCATCGCAGTGGTGCAATAAATTGACGTTGCATACATTCAATCACTAATGGTATGTGATGTTTTTTTTTTTGTACACGTGGTTACAAACCTACCCTGGGTCCGTACACTCCTACTGTATATTCTCAGCGAAACAGACTGTCACGTCCACACAGATTCAAGTAGACACCTGAGGGCAAAGTTGATCACTAAAAACAGAACATCGCACAAACCCCAGTCACTTTCATTCTGACTCAAAACTTGAGTAGTGCTGTGTCAGAGGGAACAGGGTATGTATAGTGCATAGAGTAACTTGGAATACAGATCACATTCAGACACATTATAAAACTGCAACATGGTTGCCATTACAAACCACATGGAGCTGAAAGTTTTCACTTGCAGTCTGTTAGGGGACATGTAGTCTAAATGTTTATCATAGGTTAATAAAGCACGTGGAGTGCTTCGGGAATAGGGTCTGTGTGCGTATATTGAAGCAGACAATGAAACTAATACCCAATTAAAACTTAAAGTTCACTGCTTTGTTAAAAACAAGAATGTGTGCACGTGTTCTTAATTGTTACACCTGCTCTTACATTAACAAAAAGTTTAAGCAATGCACTGTTGAAACTTTCAGGAAAATGAGGAATGTTTGTAGGGACATGGCACAAAATCATGTACCTCAGATGTAACCAATTAATAATTGTATTTCTGTTTTTGTGTACCTTTTGCTCCCCTCTTTAAATGTTGATGTTGACGATCACCATGCTCCCTATCTAACGAGGACAGCCAGTCGAACTCTGCAGTGGCTGTTGTGCGTTTTGTTGCAAGATTAATATTCTTCTACATCCTTGCCAAATTATAATTTTTTTTTTTTTTTTTATATTTCTAAAGAAAATGTAAACCACCAAATACTAGTTTTCTGTATAAATGTGTATATGTTATATTTATTTATATAAGGTTACTGGTACACTTTGAAGTAATATTAGGAGGAACTGGAGCAACACTGACACTGAAGAAAAGCTATGATATTTATTTTATAGAAAGGGCACAGGCTGTTTTGCACACACACACACACACACACATTCTTCCAGACTCGATTCTGTGGCCTAATGGCAGCTGGTGTATCACAGAGAAGGCTTCTGCACCAGAGGGGATGACACATACACGCATAGACACACAGTGCACACACACTCTCTTACAGACACACAAGCTGGATTCAGGCAAACTGAGGGCTGCTTTTTATGGCTTCAGAACATTAGGTCAAAAAGCCAAATCTATTATCAGTGTGGGAGTAAGGCCACATTTTAATTTTTTATTATTTTTTTTTATTTTGTGACAGGTAGACTTCTGATCTGGCCTGCTGTGATGTGATACTTTCAACGTGGTGTCGGTGTGTTTATGATCAAATATTTTCTCTCTGTCGTGTGATCTCGCTGTAATGGCTCTTTGGGTTGTGAGCATGTTTGTCCCGGCGCTGGAAGCTCAAGTACATATAGTGTCCTTTAGTACGAGGGTGTGTTTTTTTGTGTGCAACTGTGTGTTTTTGCAGCACAGCAGTCCACTCAGCCTCTGTCGTTAGGGTGGTGATCCAATGATGGAAGCTTGCGTGTCCCTTGGTTGACCCTTACAGAGCAGTGCCCCCTACCCCTCCGCCCTCCCGTCTCTCTCCTCCTCTGCTCTGCCCCTCCATCAGCCTTTCCTAGGTTACTGTTGGCCAAATCTGGCCACCTGATTAAGGGATTAGTGGGGCTGATGGTTGTCAGTGTCCCCCACATGCTGGCTACTACCACTAAACCAGACACCTGGACCTCAGGGAGGAGGCAAAGGGAAGGGGGCGGGAGTTTACACTTTAATTCATCCACATAAACACACACAAACACTGTTTCAGTAGACACTCTTGCATGTCCACACATGCCCACAATGGGACTGTTGGTCCAGTCTTGGTGTCTCACACTGGCTTCGTTCAGCAGAGGAGTGGAGAATGTGAGGGGAGGGGTGGCAGGGTTAGGACAGGGTTACTGTCTTGTATCTCCCCTCCCCTCCCTGCCTCATTCTCCTGCTCTTCTAACCTTCCCCTACCCCTCCCACTGCTCCCGATGCCCTGCCAAATTCATATATGCCATAATCGTGCTGAGTCGCCATGTCAGCAGCACTGTATCAACCCCACTGCTTTGTCTTGCTCTTGCTCGTCGCCACACTGAGACACTACCTCCTGCCATCACTACAGTCAAAAGAGCTCGGATATGCAGATGCTAATGGATGTCCCAGTCATGTTTGTTTTTCCTCCGATCCAATTTATTTATTATTTTTTTCCACATGATCAGTACAGCCTAAAGTAGACCTACATTTAATCTAGTAAATTTAGCCACAGAGACCATTAGAGAACCACTTTCTAACAACGGAATAGCTCTGCATTAAGAAAATATAGCCTGTCTAACAGTTTCCTTTTAATAGTTTCCAATATTTTTTTATGGCGGTCTATAGTCTTTAGTTTAATATCCGTAAAGAGATGAGAGTCAGTGTTTGAGTCTGCAGATCGGCTAGGGACATTCCTAACAGATGCCATCTCGACTATTTTTAGCCTGCCTTCTGCAGCTCACCTTTTGAACTTGCACGAGAAGTTAGTCAACAGATGTTTTCCCCATTTCAGTCATTGTTTATGTGCTGCCTTCAATCAGTGTCATATCCAGCACATGTAGCTATTATAAACACGGAATAATTGCTTCTTAGTTAACGTTTAAAGTGTTGTAGTGTCTTTCTGTTTGCTACAGTGAACCTACATGAGCTGCTGGCGCCCTCCCCCAAGAGAGAGTTTGACCTCCCGATGCCCTCGTGCCCTAGTAATTACACAGCAAGATGCTAACCGGCTCAGCTCAGCTTTGGCGGCAATGCTCATGTTTTGTCTGTTATTTGGATTTCCCTGTTTCAGCTTCGGTTATAATCGTACATCACCTTTAAACATCCATGTTTGATTATTTGACCAGACCAATTGTGTAGATTATCTAAGTTGGTGGCAATATGAAAATGTATAATCCTCAACTGTCCAAATCTTCAATAAAAGAAATAAGTTATCCTGTGTCTGACTCATTATGTGCGCCATCTATTGCATGTTTGTCCATCCTGAAAGAGGGATCGCTCCTGTGTTCCTCTTTCTTTGGGTTTTTTTCCATATCGGGCCAAAGATAGAGTGAGTTGTGTGTCTTATTGATTGTAGAGCTTTTGAGTCAGATGTGTGACTTGTGGCAGATTGAATAAGACTGACTTGAGTTGTACAGGATAAGCACATGTGACAGGCGATTTTGACAGAAAAACACATCAAATTAAGCCTTTGTCTGATCTGCAGCTACAGTGTAATCATTTGTGTTCAAAGTATTCTGCAGTCAGGGTTTTGTGGAAAACTTACAGTATGTGTGCTTCCAGATTTCACTGCAATTCATTATTCCTGGATACAAATAACAAATATTTATTACAATTATGAAAGTTTACAAAACATTTTGAATGCACTTGCTTTACATTTTGGGATACATTTTTTGCCAGCTGGTTGTTTTTGAGCACTTGTAATTTCAAGTTCTTTTGAGGTCTCAATTTACAATTTGATTTACAATTTTGATTTTGTTAACCCCTACACATTTTAATGTAATGCAGTACAACAGTTGTACAATAAATACAAGGTTTTACACTTTCTTTTGCTGCTCCATGTCTTTAAATAAAGTCGATAGAGTAATAGAAACAGCTTTCAAACTGTAGTAGTCAACAGTATCACACTGTTAAAATACTCACACTTAAATAGGAATACATCAGTATTACCAGTATGTGTCTGTATCAGCATCACAATCTAAATTTGAGTGATTGTTTAAAGTACATGTATGTATGTAGCTCAGTCTCTTTAATAAGAGTCTAACCAGTAATTTCCCTCTTGTTTAATCTTCTGCTGCAGAGAACAACAAAGATGCCCAGTACCAGAAGGTGAAAGTAAAGGCAGAGCCCATGGAGGTGGACCCACCCCCTGCAGAACTCACCCCACCTGCCTCTCACCTGCTGGCCTTCAGCACTTTAGGGGCGAGTGAGAAGAGTGAGCCGATGAGCAACCTCCCGGAGACGTTGTCCCGCCCCCAGAAAGACCTCTTCTCCCAGGACATATCGGTCAAAATGGCCTCCGAACTACTGTTCAAGTTGTCAGGTATGTTCCTTCAAGACAGACAAACACAGTTCTCTGAGCAACAGTAGAACACACACACACACACACACGTACAGCAACATGTCTGGGTTTTTCCTGCAGCCCGGCAGCGTAAACCTTGGACAGTTTTTGATACTTGACCATAAAACCTACATGTTTCCATTTCCATCCTCTGGTGGCTCTGTAGTAAAGTCGAGGATATATGATGTGTAATGACACCCTGCTTTTACCTGTATGGCCATGAAAGTGACATTGAAGCAGCAGACAGCTGTTTGTATTGCTAGATTAAGACAGAGCTTTGAGGTGGAACCATCACCCCCCAGAGAAAAGGTGCAGATGTGAGTGTGTGTGTATGGGGGNNGGGGGGGGGGGGGGTGGTCAGGCTTGTAGTCCTGGGCTGTGACCCCGGCTTTATGCAGCCTGTGATTGCTTCGCTTAAATGCCATATAGAGAAACGAGCTCGTGTAAAATCTTTTTTTTTTTTACTCCTCTTGCTCTCACACATATTCACAAATTCACACATTGACAGTCTTTCTTTCCCACACAGTCTTGCATGCACACCTTTACACACTCACACAAGGCCCCATGGGGAGTGGTGTCTGCACAAATGCCCCCTCTTCCCTCCTCCCTCTCCTCCTTTCTCTCATTCTCTCTCTCCCTCCCTTGACTCGTTTTCAGACATGCCGGCTCAAGCACACTTGGCTGCACACGCTCTCCCCCTGCACTTCCCCTCCCTCCCTCCCTTTACATTTCTCCCGTGCGGCATCTCCATGGCAACGTGGAAAGAGACCTCTGTCCTTGGCGAGCAGTGTGACGGAGTGGGGTGTTTAGGGTGGGGGTAGGGGGGGGGTTGTAACGGGGGGCAGAGGATAAGGAGGGTAGAGAGGGCAGCAGGGGTACACAGTATGCCCACCCAGGGAGGCCAGGGCATCGCTAGCCTGGCAACAGCGACAACCTCCCCCTTAGAACTGGGTTTGAATGTGAGGGGGACTGGAACAGAGTGGGCTGCTGTCACACAATGAGCAATCAATATGAATTACCCAGAGCAGTAGGACCTCAGAGACACATCAGTAGCAAGGTCGCTCTGAACACTGAGATGGTTGCAGCTTTGAAATTCACTTCAGTACATCGCCTTGTAACTCACACATATGGCTACATTCTCAGGCATCTATGTATGGTGCTCTTTACCGCTGAATGCTGAAAACCCAACGCTGTGAGTCGTAATAGCTGATTTAACAATGCTTGCTTTAGTCACCACTTAAGAAACCTCTATAGGTCATTTGTATTTAAGTCACAACCACTCTGATTGACTAGAAATGACTTCTTTGTTATACTGAACAAGCACAAGAACAATATCACGATGGGCTCCGACCATGTTGGACCTAAAGCAACTCGCTCACTGAAACAGTGCTCAGGTTCTCTGGTATAAAGAGGTGGACATGCATGGCATCCGTTTTCTTCTTAAACATGCGTGACTACAGGTGCATGCAACAGAAGCTGTACTTAGCCTGCACGGTAAACAGATTATAGGCTTCATGTGTGATCATGACAAGAACACAGGTGTCATCTTAGGTGTCAGAAGGACGGGTGTGAACACTGACAAAACTGTAAAGTTGTGGAAACCTTGGGAGACATCAATTCAGTTATCACCACTTTTCACTCTTTGTTATAGTATTTTTATGTTTGTGTTTATTTGCGGCCTGCGGCCTCACAAAACCCCACTAACCTCAGGAGAAATTATTACATTTTTGTGGAATATAAAGTTAGGCTTGTTAAGCATCAGGAGCTGTCTGATTTTGCTCAGCAGGTGACTGACTGATCGATCACATTGTACAGTGTAATTAATCTGAGGAGCACGTTGCTACGCCGGAAAAAGATAAAAACCAGAATTTTTACAATTTGGGAAAAGTAAAGACAAACATCTGAGCGAGGCACAGTCAGGTGCTGTGATTTGTGAATTGCGGTTTGAAGTTAGTTTGATAATCACCAGTTGTACACACATTTTGTATTTACTCCTCCTAAAGTAGTACCATGAAATATTTGAATATTTTTGCCCTGATTAAAAGCTTTTCAACAGACTTTTCCATTTACATACAAGAGCTCCACCGTACACAAACACATGTGCCATCTGGGTAGTCTAATGTAGATCTGAACAGCCATGCAGATTGTTTTTTTAAAAAGAAAATCATATTGGTGTTGTTGGGCTTGCTTTTGGCCCACAGGTCGGCGGGCCCACCACAGAGACTCCCACTTCTCCAGATGGCCAGTACACCCCTGCTGGCATGGCGAACCTGTGCTTTACTAGCCAAGTTAAACTTGAAGGGATCATATAGTGCTTGTGTCTCAGTTCTATAGTGGCCAAAGTGCGGGGAAGTTTTAGGACATTTTTGGTAATAATTTATTAACTGACTGAGTAATTTACAGTGGCAGCTCTTCTCCACAATCTTTAACCTTCAAAACACTAGTTTCTTAACTTTTTGTTTTCTTACTAGCTTCTTCTGGAGCCACCAACCACATTCTTCATCAAACACATAATACACATAATTGACTTAATTGTCTCAGAGATGGTTCAGTTTTTATCATGTGACCTCACTATGGAACTATGATAACAGGTGGTCGTATTTGGGAGGTGGATTGTAACCCCGGATTTTAATAGATAGTACAATGAATACATAAAAACTGTAAAAAATAAATATATGTATAAATTATAACGTTTTTTTTTTGTTTGTTTTATTTCAGAAAAAGTCAGCAAATCCAACAACCACAAAGACGGCAACATGGTGGGAATAAACAGGTGAGTCAATAATACCGTGTGTATTTGCTGTTGAGTTTAGAAAATATTTTTTCATCACTAAATAATTTAAAATGATGAAAAATGAGTTTAGTAGCCATGTAACTGTTAGTGTTATGTATCATGTTTCAGTCCATTCCTGGACGAGTGCTTCAGACAATCACCCTTTAACTCGCGCTCCAAGAGCTCTTCCCCCGCAGAGGCCAGCTCTTCTACCAGGGCAGCATTTCACGGTAAGACGCATGTAACACACGCACACACACACACACACACACACATCACACAGGCACACACACGAGGAACATCATATTAGCTAGTAGTAGTAGTAGAGGAACACAACATGTCATCACGTGAGCACCTCTTGTTGCAGGCGGACTATTACGTTTTAGAGCTGCAGTGTTATCGATTTAGTTGATTAGTCAGTTGACAAAAAATTCATTAGCAACTATTGTGATAATCAATTAAGTGTATTGGTTGTTTTTCAAGCAAACATGCTGCAGCTTTTCCTGCTGTTTTTCCCTGTCATAACATTTAACAACATTAAGATACATTTCATATCTTTACGTTCTGGACTGTTGGTCAGACAAAACAAGCAAATTAGAGACCTCTTGAAATCTAAGAAGTTGTGAAAGGCATTTTCAATCTTTTCTGCAGATTAATCGATAATGAAAATAATCATTAGCTGCAGCCCCAGTGTCTTTGTTTGTTGTTTTACCATTTTACACAAAGAAATAACAGACGGAAAAGTAATGTGCAGCTGGCCAAAACGAGGAAGTAATTAACTGCCAATGGACAGTAGTGCCGCGTCCTCCGTAGTACAGTATCTTCAAAGGCTTGCATCCAAGGCTTCATGTTATTCTCAGTGTTGCTTGGAGAAATCACTGATTATGCAGAGATGCTCATTAAACACACGCAGTACATACATGTGCATGCACATAACACACTTACCCTCTCACACAGAAGCTTGTAGCCTGGGAGCTACTCGACATCGAACTACGCGTGAAGACACCTTTTTAAATCCGAGTATACGGCCACAAGGACACATCACAATTAACCACCTCCAACTTTACATGATCCCCCCTCCTCTCCGGTAAACCTTCCTCTCCCCATTTCATATTTAGAGCTCCATCCAGCCTTTCTGCACTCTCACACGTTTTCCCAACCTGAAGGCCTCTGCCCAGGGCATCCCCCGTCTCCCTCTCCTCCCCTCTTCCCTGGCATCCCAGAACTTCCCCCCATGTTCCTTTGGCAGTGAGAGATCCAGAGGTTAATTAGCTTGTGCCAGCTTTGCCTGTCCCTCTGCCAGTTAATGAAAATCTGATTGGCTTCTGGGTGTCAAGAGTGTCCTGAAAGTTAATTCGCCCAGCCCATCTCGCCTTTCCCTTGTGTGCTTAAGCTTCAGATCCAGCCTCTGTTGCTCGCTCTCCTACAGTTGTACTGTTTTACTCTTTTTGTCTGCTTCATATTTGTCTAGCTGCGCTTGTTCTTTTTCCTTTAGTGCGCTTTAATTTTCTTTTTCTCCCTGTTTTATTTCCCATTGCTCCAATTATTGGTAAGCTTTTCTAGTTGGTTGGTGAACTTTACTGTCCTTCCCTGTAAGTTCACTTCTCCTACACAAACCCAAACCCACCACACTTTTTGGACCCAGCACTAAGAGACTTGTAGGTTTAGTAGATTTGTAAGTGATGATCACTGTCTTGAAACTTGTGCATTCAAAAATAATTACTGCAGATATTATTCGACAATGTTCCACACTGTATTGCATTTATAGAGGAAAAAATACAAATATCTGTTATTATTGTCAAGGTTTGATTAAAAAACAGGATATAAGAGTTGTATACACAATTTATCTGCATGCGATGACTATTAATGTATACATAAAAACTGAGCCTTTCCCTTTAAGTCAGAAAGAAAGAATAAGTGAGGAGAGGTTCGTGTGATCCCAGTGCGACCTCAGGAGTTTGCCTCTCCCTTCCGTCTGGGTTCTAGCACCATCCTTCATTTCTTGTTTGTGTCCCTCTGTCTCCAGCTCTAATAGCACTAATTAAACCATTAACCACTTCAAGGCCCACGCCACTCCCTAACTGGCTTAATCATCAGTGTGTTTGCCGGGTTGTGACCTCGAGCTGCTGCCCTGACCGGGCTATCCTCTGGTCTCACTTGTGAGTCAGGACAAGTTAATGCTTTTATGTGCTAAGCTTCTGCTACAAGCACCACAAGAAGGTCTAGGATTCTCAGAATAAGCCAGTACACAGAGGGAGTTTGGAGAACAAAAGCGTGAAAAGCCGATCGAAGTCAGATATCGGGTCAGATTCCGACTAATGCGGGAGGCCAGAAGGTTTGTGACCTGCAGGTTGGCCGAGGTCGCAGTAACTCAAGTTTTTTGACATGTCTGGTGTTGTGACACCTTCACCACCTGTGTGGCTTTACTTTATTTACTTACTTTTCAACAAAGTGTTGCTTTAGACTGGTATACTTGAATGCATTTCACACGTGCCCTCACTCAACAATGTCACAGTGGTGAGTCATAGACCTACAGTAGAGAGGAGATAGAGATATTCAGTTCACAGTTGTATAAAAGTGATAAAACCAGCAAATTGTTTCATTGGAGAAGCTGTGTCCAGACAGTGTGGAAATTTTACTTAAAAATAAGCTTAAAAGATTCATTGATTATCAAAATAGCTGGAAATTAA
>NW_023339729.1:20243151-20243407 GCF_004916995.1 Morone saxatilis | reverse complement strand
ATCGACTAATCATTTCAGCTCTAGTTAAAACTGATTATATTATGGAAAGTACATTTATTACAACACTGTGAAATCATCACAATCATTACTTAATTCAAATTTTGAAAGTTTGAACTTGCTGTCTCAAGGTTGAGTTCACAATAATATCATTTCAGTACTTCAAGTTATGATAGCTGCGTTACTCCCCTCAGACCATATTGAGTATTTCTTATAATGATACTATCTGGCTATATAGGCCTGGTTTAGTTATTTTTTT
>NW_023339729.1:20239594-20243123 GCF_004916995.1 Morone saxatilis | reverse complement strand
TTTTTTTCAAAATAAGATGCCTATAGGAAGCGTACTCCGCCCCTATTGTGTGTCTCTCTCTACCTTCCAACTGTCTGCATGTATAACAGATACTTTTCATACGTAACTACACCAGCACCACCAAACATGCTGTTATTTGCTTTGACAGTTCCAAAAAGATGTGTGAGGGATGGTGTGGCACAAATAAAAGCAAGTAAACAAAGGCGCACAACATAAATACATTAGTTTAGTGGGCAAAGAGGAGATTGAATATGTGAGACAGATACAGAAAAAAATGCAGCAGAACGAGAAAAAGAGTTTTTCTATCTTTTATGAAAACAAACTCTCTTTAAGACTACCTTAAAGAATTCCTTTCTTTTTTTATAATGTCTTACAAATGCAGTAGTTTTGGCCAAGGTCAGGCTGTGTAGCATGTACAGTTTAGAGTAAAAAAAAAAAAAAAACCTGTGGAAGTTGTATAGCACACAGATAAAAGTATTACATGTTTTTACTCATGTAATTACTTTGTGCCCTGTTCACATGGTGAGGTTTAATTCAGAGCAGAAACGTCTTCAGATTCCATCAAAGCATCTGCATATAGTCACTCTCTATATTTATTTGATTAAGGGGTGGAGGGGGGAGGGAAGGGGGGGTGACATACAGTAAGGAGAGCTACATTGATGCGCGTGTATGCTGCAGGCTTTAGAGCAAAGGACTGCTGCTTGCTGTTGACATTAAGAATGCATTTGCTCTGCTTCCCACCCACAAGCTAGACAAGGAGCATCTGTCAAATGGTAGCAGACAGGTTTTAGTCTTGTGGGTTAGCAAATTAGCCCACAGTGTATCAGTTGTTTCACTGACTTTGAAAGAAATGAGAATGATTACATATGTCAGGATATGTTATTGAAAAAAAAAAAAAAGGAATAGATTTGTGGCACATTTTCACCGATTAGCCTACTACTATTACCTCGGGTTTTTAGCTATGTGATACTTAAAGAGAGTACTATGGTGCTATGACTTAAAGCAGCCAGATGAATTTAATGTTTTACTTTTATGTATGATAACCTTAAAGGAAAAACCATTTGTTAACCGTAGAAATCATTTTCTTTCACTTCTTATAAAATGTTAGGTGTGTTTAATTCTCGTCTGTATCATTTTAACTGTCGCCACTTGCCCTCCAGCCCTCTCCCGCCTGACTGTGCAGTAGGGTGGAGGCCGGAGTATGTAGTGTGCAGGCTGATTAGCATGGAAAACCACATAGCCTCCATAGGAGGGATTAGGACTGATGGGTGATGGGAGGGCACATGGGCACCGTCACAGAAAGAGAATACAGTATGAGGTTATTATAGCTGGGTAGAAAATGTATGTATTAATTTTCTCCTTTTAAAGGAATAGTTATAAGCTTAATGTAGAAGTAAGGGAAAACAGCTAGCCTGACTCTCTTCAAAGTTCAAAAATCACCCCTACATGCACCTTTTATGTTCACTAAGTTCACTTTTATGTCTGTGCCAGACCCAGCCACTTCACGGTGTCTAGGTTAACCTGCCGTAACCGCAGCTTCACCTGGTTTGTTTGACCTTTCGTTGCATACATCACCTTCCTGTCTCCTTGTTTCCTGCCACCTCTCAACTGTCTGCTATTGGATAAAATCAAAATGCCTTAAATATGCTGAAACACAAGACCAAAACACCACAATCAGTACATAAGCACATACCACAGCAGTGTGTTATGGTTTAGTGGTTACGGTTTCAACATCAATAAATATTGAACTTAAGTTACTTTGTATGATTTATAGCAGCGTGACTTCACAGCCTTTGGTCCACCTGCAGATGCTTTTGTGGCTGATTGTGCCAGCACTGAGTGATGAGTATGGTTTTCTGTGTTTGTGTGCTCGTTCCAGACTCAGAAAAGGATGATGTGGAGCTGGGAAACGGGATCGCCCAGTGGAGACTAAACGAACAGCTCTTCCCCTGTCCTGTTTGTGGCAAGGTGTTTGGTAGACAGCAGACGCTCTCTAGACATCTGTCTCTACACACAGGTAAATAAAGGCACATACACAACATCAGCTTGTACAGTTGCATCTCTTAGTTAATGTATAGATGTTAGCCGCTGTGTTTCGTGCATGTGTGCTTGTGTCTGTGTTGCCCACAGTAAGTAAATAAGGCTTACTAGACTAGATTACCCTTCCTTTAAAGAGATTACTACCATGATTAGTCTCACTGGGAAAACTGCCCGTCTAATTACCCAGCTAGAGGGATGCCTCACAGAGTATCTACACACACACACACACACACCAGTAATTCAGATGCAGCCACGATTAGTTCCCTCTTTCCCTTTCTCTCTCGCACTTACATACACGGGAGACTTCCTCAGGATGAAGCTGTACACTCCCTTGTGTCCTGATTACATTGTGTTTTCAAAGTTGGCTCTTCTTTGCCCCAAATTGATCCATTCTGCCCAATCACTGTCTTCTGCAATCCCTCTTTAGGTCCTTGGCAGAAAATAAAAAAAATGAATATCCCGCTTTAAAACAATTTTATTTAAGGCAAATGAACGCTGGATTAGAAATTAATGCAACCTACTTGAGATTGCAGACTAAATCACTGGGCGCACAAATGGAGACTCGTGTACAAAATGCCCCCACACAATTGGACATGCTCTCACATTTTGCGTGCACACACTACACGACACTCACACACACACACACACACCATCTGAGAGTGTTGGCTGTGAACAGCTTGGCCACACCACAGAGAGCAGAAGCAGGGGCATATGTCAGTGTGATGGTCTTTTTGGTTTCCCCGGCGACATAAAGGTTGCCTGGCTTCATGTCCTTGGGGCAAATGGTGTGTGTGTAAGTGTGTGTGTTTGGGGGGGAGCTAGAGGGAAAAGACATGTTGTTATGTTGATTTTGTTTTGGGATAAAAGGAAAGATTGTGTTTTTGTATTTTATTTGATTTGATGATACAGTGCTCACAAATAAAGTGAAATGATGTCCGTACATGCCACATATTTTCACCATCTTGTGGCATCCACGGCAATATTCAGGTGCTTGCCGGAAAAGGTTGATTTTTGTCAGACATCACAAGGTGTCACTTCTTCTTCCCAGGATCAGAGTTGCAGCTGGGGTCAGGCGGAGGTGAAGCAGGGTTGGGCATTAAGTAATTAGGTTTAAGCTTGCTTTAAAGGCTCGGAGGCTAAGCGCGACTTAATGAAATATCATCGGAGGAAATGTTTACAGTAACCCGAGGTCTTGTGTCTGTGTGTATTTTGTTGCAGAAGAGAGGAAGTACAAGTGTCACCTGTGTCCTTACGCAGCCAAGTGCAGGGCTAACCTCAATCAGCACCTGACCATCCACTCTGTCAAGCTGGTCAACACAGACGCTGAGCAGATCGTCAGCGCTGTTACAGCTGACTCTGCCGAGCGCAAGAACTGCCCCTACTACTACAGGTAGTAACAGCCCAAAACATACCCCTCACTGTTTTTTAGGATGTCTCAAGCCAATATCAGAGGTTGGAATGAAGGCTTTTTTTTTTTTTTTTTGACTGA
>NW_023339729.1:20210212-20239494 GCF_004916995.1 Morone saxatilis | reverse complement strand
TTTTTTTTGGGGGGGGGGGGAATATATGTGCTGTGCTCTTGTTTGGGTATAGTGACTTCCTGGAGTTTGTACAGGTGACAACCTGACAGTGAAGACAAGACTCCTTAGTGAGTTTCAGACGTGTTGGTGTATGAATATTTCAACTTAGAACAAAGCCTGTTTCCCCCTCACTTACAGTCTTTAGGCTTTAGTCTCCTGGCTATAAATTCCTATTTACAGACAGACTGTAAACAGATAGTATTCTCATTCTCCTCATCTAACTCTCAGAAAGAAAGTGAATGAGTATATTTCCCAAAATGTCGTACTGCTGCTCTAAAAAGAGTTAAAATATCTGCATCATGTTTGCAGTGTGGAATTTTTTCAATTATCTTTAACAAATTAAAAGAAATGTACTCATGCTGTACACCCCCCCCCCGCTTATTCACACCATCTTCCTTCCTTTTCCTTTCTGTTCTCTGTCCAGCTGCCATGTGTGTGATTTCCAGACGGAGCTGAACGCCCAGTTTGTCAGCCACATGTCGCTCCATGTGGACAAGGAGCAGTGGATGTTCTCGCTCTGCTGCAGCGTCTGCGACTACGTCTGCATGGAGGAGAACGACATGAAGAACCACATAAGTACTGGACACGCAGGTACAGAACCCCTGACGATCCGCTGCTTATAAGTGACAGCATTAATAAGATGGCCTAAGATATTGGTGAAGATTGGTGTAATGAAGGTTTGGAAGTTATTGTCTTAATTTAATCAATTGTTATGGCGTTAAAATGTCAGAAAATCTTTTGTCTAACCAGTCCAAAACCAAATATATGCAATTTATTACTATTACATGACGTAAAAAAACAGAAAATCCTCCCAGTTGAGAAGCTGACACTAGAATTTGTCTCTTTTGCTTATAAAATTACTTAAACAAATCATAGTTGCTGATTTCAACTTTTCTTTCGATTGGTCAATTAATTGATGAGTCAATTGATTAACTGACCAATTTTTAGGGTAATGTTCTTGTTTCTGTTGTTCATGTACTGGTAGAAGTACGTGATTCAACCCCTAGAAAAAATGATTTATGGAGTTATTTTCAAAATTACTCTCACATGTTAGAGTGGGTGGTAGCTTACACATTGTGGCTCTTGTTCACAGCTCAGAATAGAAATACAGTGCAGTACTTGGACAGTGACACATTTTCTATTGTTTTGGCTCTGTACTGCAACACATTGGGTTTAAATTTAAACAATGACTGAGGTTAAAGAGCTGACTTTCAGCTTTGAGGGTTTTGAAGAATTGGCTTTTTGATACATAGTCCCTCCAACTCCTGACAACAATAAGGTTACACTGCCTACAGTCAGTGTTTCATGTAGGACTGCTTTTAATTATTACTGCCTTTATCAATTAATCTGCCATTTTTTAAGTAATGGCTTGTTTTATAAAAATCAAAAACAGTGAAAAATTTCAACATTTTGCTCAGAAAGCGAGTTTAAAGGATTAGTAGAATAGCTTGATCTGTGCCGATTAACTGATCAAATAATTGACTAATCGTACAAAACCAACACAACAAACCTGCATCACTGTCTAAATACTTAAACTTTGTATTTAATATTCTCAGCTTTTTACTGTATATGAAAAGAAATCGGCTCTTTCAAGTCACATCATAATGTAACAGTAATTCACACTTTTTAAACACAGTTCTGTATCAGTTCAGAGGGCGCAGGGAAAGACAAGCAGAAGAATTGGGTTTCACAAACAAGCCTCCTCCAGTCGACCTTCTTTGGACTTTTAAAGCTGCTGGTGTGAACCCCTGGTGGTCGATATGAGTGTTTTTGTCTAAAACAGCTTTGTCCAGTTTATTGCTGATGTTTTGCTCCTCCACTGTTCATCAATGTGTGTGTGTGTGTGTGCTTGTTGTGTATATGTGTGGGTGGGTGGGATTGTCCGGCCTAGACAGCTGAGGGGTCTTTCAGAGGCCACAGTGGCCTTGTTTATCTGAGGAGGTTGGCCCTTATCGTGCCTGAGGGGAAAAAATCAATAGGCCTTGGGTCCTTTGGAGACGAGCTGGGTTTACGATGCCACTGTGGCCATCTTTTAAGTCTCTCAGCCTGGCTTGGCATTTATCTCAGTCTCACACAAGATGGACACCACCACAAGACACACAAATGTACATGAGTGTGGCTCACATATTCCATATGTGGAGATTTTAATAATTTGTCCAGTCCAGCCCTTTTTGTTTAAGGGTCCACACTTCAGAGGGTGAGGTAGATCGAGCAGCACTTACAGTGAATCCTAACAGACTGTAAAAGGCTAGTTATCTGGTCAAATGTGTGGACACGACCAGGCAGGAGATGTCTGAGCTCAGCAGGTATCATAGTTCAAGCCAACCCCCTGTGAAGACTGGACTCTACATGGGTAAAGGGTTGGTTGGGTGCCTTTCTCTGTAGGGGGGGGAAGGTGGTCAATTATGTGACAGTATTTCTGTATATCTACCATGGATCAGGCTTCTTCATTTCCGTTGCCACATCCTGAATGTTGCCGGGCAATAACAGACGAAGCTATTTGGTAAAAGAAAATGGAATGTTTTTCAGTTAAGGTGTGTTTCAAGGTTGAGGCCCGCTGGCTCAGAAGAAAGCATCTCTCTTTTTTCCTTCTTTGCTTAAATTTTGTGGCATTAGCCTTTTGGATATTGTAAGAGAGGACAAGTGTATGTTAAATACTGCAGCAGAGGAGATAAAAGCTTCCTTAAGCTGGTTCACTACTGCATTTCGAAATGTTTCTTAGACTGTGCTGTGAATGACCCTGGTATATTTAGATTTGATTGAAGCCAATTAATCACGTCCTCTACTACAGTAAAATGCCTTGTGTGTGCACTGCATGCGTACATTCCTCTATGTTTTAGACCCGTCTCGTGTATGTGTGTGTATGTGTGTGTGCGCCTGTATTAAAAAGATAGGTCAACCATTTCAGGATCCGTGCAGCCTTTTCTCCCTCCTTTCACTCCCTCCTGAGTGAATGCCCTTTGTTGAGCTGTGCCCTGAGATGCTCCCGCCATCTTAGCTCCTTCGGCCATGACCCACGCTCCTCGCCCCTCCCTCCGTCTCGCCCCCCCTCCCCTTCTAATTCCCTCTCTCTTCCCAGTGAATTGCAGACTTAGAGAAGAGGATCAATAAAAGCACACTGCATCTTGAGTTGACTGGCAGCAGGGCCTCAGTCAGAGCACAGGAGTGTTGAGGCTGCCTGCTTGTGTGTATGTCAGTGTGTGTATGCATAACGATGGGGTTCTTAAAACTGAAGCTGAAATGTGGGATTTCTCTTAATATCGTTGCCCTGTAGGTTTTCTTTACTTGGACCTGGTACAGTATTTCCTCTACATTGCTTTCAATCACAATGATAAATATGTCTTACTTTCTGCCATCTGTCCTCTCGTGTTCAGGTCTGAACTCAAGGAGTCCCCTCAGCGAGACCAAGAGCACCTCCTCGTCCCTCTCAGCCCTCAGCGATTCACTCAACAGCTCGGAGGGCGGAGACCTCACCCACGGTAACGAAGAACTCAGGGGCCTGCTTGCCCCACCCTCCTCTGCAGGCAGCCAGTCCAGCTCTGGAAGCCACTCGGGATCAGGAACTGAGGACAAGTCTGACAAAGGCAAGGAATTGTGGGAACTATTATTACCAAAATACATGAATCATTTTAAAGCCCCTGAAAACAGTATATATTCATGACTGAATAGGCAACAATAAAACAAAAACTAAAAAACATCCGGTATTATTTATGAAGAGTATAATTGGTGGGTTGTTTGGGCAGTGGTAATTAACAGTGACCAGCCAGTTCTGAAGAGATGACATTACATGTTGACTTCATTCTCTTAATTGTGTATGTATGTGGCCTAATTAGGCCTGTTTTTAATTTTTTTTTTTCCATTGCGTAAGCAATTTTACATATAAACATCAGTTTACTAGCCATGAAGAGTACCACTCACCCTGTGAAAACATATATAATGTCTGCTGTGGCTCTGGAGGAACTTTCTGAAGTCTGTCAGAAAGTTTTTGTAACAAACTTTGGGTGTGGAGTTTGAAAGATGTGGGCATTTACCACTTAAAAAAAAAAAAGAGAAAAGTTTATGAAAGTGCAATACCAAATCACTGGAGTTTAACAGCTGGGGATCTTGCTTATATACTCTGTTTATGTGAGTGGGCATTGTTAAACCTGACTTTGTTCCTGTTTCAAGGATCACTCTAAGATTTCAGCCATATTGAGTAGAAGACAAACAAAAACTCTTTAACGCCCTTGACTCATCCTCTCCTCTTTCCTTCTGTACAGGCTTCGAGTGTGTCTTCTGCAATTTTGTGTGTAAGACGCGTAGCATGTATGAACGGCACCTCCAGATCCACCTCATCACGCGAATGTTTGAGTGCGACGTCTGCCACAAGTTCCTTAAGACGCCTGAGCAGCTGCTGGAGCACAAGAAGTGCCACACCGTCCCCTCCGGAGGGCTCAAGTAAGGAAAGCAAGTACAGACAGAGGTTCCTAACTCCGCCCGTCCTTCCCCTCCCTCACCCCTCACCGTTTCAATTCAACTGCACACAAAAAACACATAGAGTATACACTTTTAGGGACCAATGCTAGGGGTGTGCTAGTCACGACATATTTACATTTAGCTTTATTGCAATAAAATCAAAAACTGAAGCTTGCTGGAAATGCGGGTAAATGCATACCACTGTCCAACAGTATGATAACAGTGTTGCCACATAATGTTCTTCAGGCATCTCACAATTCAAGTGTTATTTTACATGCACCATTTAACTCATTTTATATATAGAAAATACTGCATGTAAAATAACTTAAAGGATACAGAAAGCTGGCTGACATTATAATGGTTGTTTCTTTAGAGCTAATTGCAGCAGCCATACAGATGACACCTGTTAACTTCCATTAATAAGTCAGAAACACAGATTCGTGGTCTATTTGAAGATTATTCCAACCATGTGTCCTTAATCAGTTAACCTCACTTTAATGTTCATGATCTGCAGCCAGCAAATGAAATGATACTAGCTGTAGTTTTGCTCGACAGCCTCTCTTGGCAAGTATAACTTATTAGACAGTGGTCTCTGGGTCTGCAGTGGCTGTTATGAACAGAAGGGAGAGTGGAAAGGAGATGGAAATGGGCTTCGCCTCAGGGTCTGTTGTTCCGCTGCCCACAGCTAACAGCCATGCCAAAGAAAAATATCTGATGAAACCTGCATTCCAAGCTTCTTATTTAGCTACTGCACTCAATGCTGTACTGTGTATTATATAAAATCTGTTGGCACACCCCTAGAAGATAATCATTCAGAAGTACACACACTCCATAAATGTCAGATCATGTACATTTGTAACATCATAGACTGGACATTGATACAAACCAATCCAAACGTAACTAATGCATGCTTTAAACTTGTACGCTTACATATCTAATATACAGCATGCATTTTATGGAAAGACTGAGCCTAATGAAAAGCTTTAAAACATAATGTCCAACCCTAAAACACTGCAGTTTGTATCCCAACACTTCAGACATATGTACATATATAGGAACAAGCACTCATACACATGTATATTGGATATAGTTATCTTATTTGAATCTATCTTGATAAAGCAGCCTTGTTTTTCTAATACTGTTAATGTAGCTCTAGTCCTCTCACATGCTCCCCTCTCCATCTCCATACTCCAGTCCCACAGGAGCCTTTGTTGTACTGTGACACATTTATGTCCCATTTCAGGCCTGTCAAGCTAACATAAAGCCCATCTGTTGATCTAAACATCCACACCACAAACTGACAATGTTTTGAGTTTAGGCTGATCATAATAATGTAGTTTTACACTGATTCAGTTCTGGGGTGCAAGTTGACAGCATTTTGGATTTTTTTTTTAAATGCTTACACATAACAATATTTGCCTACATTTTTAAGATAAAATGCAGATTCACTAACACAAGCCATTTTTTTTTTTTAGTTATTCTCATAACTTCAGTTTGTGCATGTGCAGAACCATTGAGTATCATTATGATTATCGCCTCATCTTGTCATAAACAAAGATCTGTATTCAACCTTTTTTTCTGTGCAGTCATCAGTGGAGTTAGGATGTTCTCAATATTGCCAAATGTCTGGAAATGGTAGCATTTTACCAAATGTAAACTAGGAGGCTGCCAACACATTGATGTATATTTTATACAAATCCTGAGGATAACAGAGCACAAACACATAAGAAGCCCCTTCATAGCTCAAAGATATTCACACAGCATCTTTAGTCACTAACTTGACGATTTGCTGCTAGTTGTAGTGTGTGAGTGAATACATGTAAAGTCGTTTTTATAACAGTTTTAAATGTTTCCTCTGTCTGGTGTTAATGTTTTTGAAGCCAGATCGATTTCTTACGCTGGCAGTCAAAAGGGAAAGAAACAGGTTGTGGATGTTTTAGAAATATATTTTTTAAGGAAGAAAAAGGGAGATTGAAGAACTGAGCTCTTTGATATTTTTAAATTACATTTATCAGAAGAAAATCTGCTTCAACTCAACTTCTTTGGTGTACTGCTTACATGTGCACATATTGGATATATTTTCAGTTCTTCAAGGTGTACACAGTCTCTTAATTTATGTAAACTACATTTATATTTTGCTCTTAAATGCAGGCAGGATTTGGCCAAACAGGTGTAGTGAATGGACCTTAAGGGCAAACAGGTTTTAGATAAACTCCTATTGCCTACATTTTCTGACCCCCAAGGTCCCGATAAAGGGTTTTTCTAGACCAGTGTGTACACGTGTATACACTTGAGCAATGTGAAGTGTTTCTATATATGCAGGAGTGTGTAGAAAGGGAGAGAGGGCCTTGACCATTTCGAGGTTTTTCTGAGGTGATTCTGTTCTGCAGGGTTTGTGAAGCGCTTTGGGGCCCAGAGCAGATGAAAGGTGCTATTTAAATGTAAGTGCCACTCCATTCCTTCATTTCCCTTCATGTCCTACTGCTCCAATCTTTTCTCCAGCCTGTCACCCCCCTTCTTCCTCCTCCTCCACACACGTATACCTGATCACCTCAATTCTCCCACCATTAAAACTGCCACACATACCACCATGAGCACACAGAACTGTACATGATACACACTTTTCCTTTACCTTTCCTTCTCCTCTTCATCATTTCGTGTTATTAAATTTTAAGGTGTGTTACGTGGTTTTTAATGTACGCTTCCCCTTCAACTGTCCTTTTGCTTTTGTGTGTCCTGTCCTCCCTCCCTACTTCCCTTTTTGTTGCATTACCCAGGTGCCCTTTCTGTATCTACTCCACCAATCGTCCAGCGGCCATGGAGTGCCACCTTAAGACGCACTGTAAGATGGAGTACCGCTGCCGCATCTGCCAGGGACTGTGGCCCGACCAGGCCTCATTGGAGGCCCACATGCGCGGGCACCGCCTGGGCAACCACTACAAGTGTGAGCAGTGTGGCTACTTGTCCAAGACGGCCAATAAGCTGATCGAGCATGTGCGTGTGCACACGGGCGAGCGGCCCTTCCACTGCGACCGCTGCTCTTATAGCTGCAAGCGCAAGGACAACCTCAACCTGCACAAGAAGCTGAAGCACGCGCCGCGCCAGACTTTCGGCTGCCAAGAGTGCCCTTTCACCACCACACACCCCTTTGTCTTCAGCCGCCACCTCAAGAAACACCAGAGTGGAGGAGTGGGGGGAGGCTTAGGAGGAGAAGAAGAGGAGGACGATGAGGAGGCAAGAGAAGAGGAGCTGCCACTCCAGGGAACGTCACCGGGGGGCTCCTTGTTACGGAAGGGCCAGGAGAACTTCCTGTTCAGTGGAGGAGGAGGGAGCAGTGGAGGGAGCAGTAGTAACAGCCCTCTCATGAGTCTGACGGCGTCCCAGGCGCTCCAGTCCGTCGCCCTGTCACTCACACTGGGCAAGTCCCACCAGTTGGACGCCACCAGCCCACTGCACTGCTTGGTCAGCGCCAACGGCAACAACGCCACCAGAAACCCCGGCGGCCCGAGCAGCGGCGGCCCCTCCCTCTTCCTCCCCTCCTCCCGCCACGTGTTCGAGCAGTACAGGAACTGCGACCGGGCACACCTGATCCCCCTCACCACCCTGTTCACCCACAACAGCCGCTTCACATTCCACTCGCACCTCCACTCCAGATGGCGGCCCGCCACATCTCCTCTCCTCTTCTCCTCCTGCAACTCGGCATCCCCCTCCCGCTCTCCGCCCTCACCCACCTCCCACAAACACTCCTTCCTGGCCTACCTGGGACTGATGGAGAGGGCCAAGACTGTTTGACCTCGCCCACCTCCTCTCCTCCACCTCCTCTCTCTTTCCCTCACTCCTCGGACAGTGGTGTGAATGACACTTGACCACTGCAGTGGGAGCAAACGTCTTTTCCAATCAGACCAGCAGAATAAGCTGGACCAGACAAACATATTGAAGAAAAGAAAAAAAAACATTTATAAGAGAAAAAGGCTGTACATGCTAAAAATGCATTTATATCAAAAAGCTGCTTTTCTTATCAGTTCTATCAATTGAATTATTACTACTTCAGCTACTACTCTCTATTACCTTTTTCTTTTCTGTTTTTAAATGTCTGAATGACCTGGACCCAGTTGCATTATCTGAGGAAACTAACGTATCTCAGTTTTATAGATATTTTTCTTTAGTCGTTTGACGAGATAAAATGTTGAAAAAGACGAAACAAAACTTGCAAGTGCTATATTTTAGTGCATTTTTGTCTATTGCTATTATGCATCAAAATAGCATGCCTGTTTCTGTGTTTCAACTAGCTTTGACGTCATTAGGAAGCTAAATTCGAGATATCCTGAAGTGTTAGCGGTGCAACGTGGACAGAACCAATGAAACGGAATGCTTTTCATTGAAAAAGGCACGTTTCCAAAGCAACGCCTCAAACCACGCACTTACTTATTTATCAGTCTTGTACATAGTTTTGTAGCCCTTCCCCTTCCCATCTTTTTGATTTCTGTTGGTTTTTTGTATAATGGTGAAACCATATTATGCATGGCTGCTGCTGATATCGCCTCTGTCTCAGATTAAATGTCACTTAAATGGGTTAGTAGCTAGTTTTTTTTTGTAAGCTCACAAAACAGAAGATAAGCTGTGATGATGTAAATAAGGAAAATATTGAATTTGACCTATCAATTACAAGAAACGTTATACATTTATTACTAATAATTTGATTTGAATATCAATGTAAACTGTCGCCAATGAATTTGCACTCACAGGTGAATAAGCAGTGAAATAATGAGACTCGTGATAAAGTGGAAACATTCGTTCATTATGTCTGAGACCAGGTGGATATCAGTGCAGCTTCATATGCAGAACTATGTATCACGCACCTATACTTAGAAGAGATATATGAGATAACTGTTTTGTGGAGGTGACCAGCTCTGGGTTAGCAAGCTACCCACAGCCAGGGTCACCACAGGCCGATTCAATGGTGCTTTTTGGAGCTTTTTGTAATTTTTGTGTACAAAAAAAGAAAAAAAACTGTTCCAAAATGACTTGAATGAATGTATTTTTGTTTATGTACATGAAAATGAAGCGATACAGAAGTGTGAACAGGGACGTCTTCTGTGCTGGACAAGACGGGAAAGTTAGTGTGTTTGGTGGCCTTCTGTGTCTTTCTTTTGGGGTCTTTTCTTTTTGTCTTTCATTTTTTTTTTTTTTTTTACTTTTTTACTGAGCCTTTTACATCATAATAAAACATTTTCTACTAACATTCATAGAGAACACATTGTGAGGAAAAAAGCTCCTGTAGGTGCAATGATGAAGCAAAGCCATTCACTTGTACAGCATTGTGTTCAATGGCACTGGCTTCTGTTAGGCCGGCAGACATGGTACTGCTTTTTGTGCCCCCCTTCCCCTCCTCCTCCTCTTCCTCCTGTCAACCTTTTGAGTTTTAATTGCACTTAATGTAGTTACACTTCAAGCCAAAAGCACTTAAACCTTTTTAATTTTTCCTTTTTTTTTTTTAAGTGCAAACTTAGATCCACCAAGTTACCGCAATGTGAAGTGGACAGTAGTTGCTGGAAATGACTCAATCAACACCCCTTAGTTTCACATGTAGACATTTCGAGCGGTGCAAAAGGGTCTGCCTCTGTGAAATCGGAGAAAGTAAATGAATACAAATTGCATGAATTAGACAGTAGAGGTCAAGCTCTTCCTGGGAACTAAAGGTCCCAGGCTAAATTGTGATGAGCCAATTTTGCACAGTGCTGCACTTTTTGATTAAGAGAATATGTATTTATCCGTAAAATGCTCAAAAAGAAGTATGTTTGTGAAATAGGGCAGCAAGCATTTTATTTTGAAAAAAGCTTTACCCATTATTGATAGCACTTGTGTTTGTAAGTGGTCTTCAAGCCAAAATCCCTTATTTGTAAAGGGATTGTTTTTTTTATTTTCCTTTTATGCTTTTCTTTTGTCTATTTTACTCATGAATTTTCTTATACTGAATCATTGCTTTTTTTTTTAATTTTTCTACTTATGTCAGAAAAATGTTGATTGGACAGAGAACATGAATTGTCAAGACCAAAATGTAACTCGCCGCAAGATGTGATGTTAGGATTGAATCCGTCACATCCTGGTGTGGAGCGATGCCTCGATTGTCCCCCTTTACACTGCTGTTTGTTTGTTCCTTTTTGCTCTGTCAATGTCTGGCATGCTGTCTCTGGAGTGAAAGGAGCATCCCTCCAACACACACACACACACACATCCACAAACACTCTCCTTGTACTATCTACGTTATCTTTTATACTCTAGTGCCACTTGGTGGAAGGAAACCACCCGAGACTTCTGAGAATGAGTCAAACTAATTGTCAGGGTCCAAACTAAAAAAACAAAAGATAAAAAAAGTGTGTCCACTCGACACCTGTCTAAAATGTCTGCCTTTTATTACAGCGTAATCATGAATGGCTGCACTTCCTCATCCCCCCCTTCCCCCCTAGTTTGAGTGTAATGTTTAAAAAGGCAACAGGGCTCTATACTTTAGCAATCCAGTATTCTTAAGCACTAATTCTGTTTATTTTTGCCCAATTGTAAGCAGCACAGCGACCTTATTTTAAAGCTTGACTACCTTTTCAGCAATTCAGAGTATGCATGACATTGCCCTCTCTCTAGTTCTTTAGCACTTAATTGTGTCTAAAACTAACTCCCTCGGTTGCATTTAGTTAGCATCACACTGCACTGTCTACAATCAGTTAGCTTTACGTTTGGCTGTATTTTATGATTAGAAAAAGGCTCAACTATCTTATCTTTTGGCACTCGGTAAAAAAATTGGTATGTGCTGTAAAAAGCTTTTTTTTATTACTCCATTGTTAAGGCTGTACAGGGTTGTGACGATAACTGGTAAATAGATCATTTGTACTTTTTTGGTTTTGTATTTGTTTTCTTTATTTGGCATTATTTTATGTTCAACTTGCCAGATCTAAATGTAACAGGATTTGAAAGTAAAGCTTACATCAGATATTACGTCAGTTGTTTGTCTTTTCTCTGTTCATTTATTTTGATGGCGCATATCACATCTGTCTCCCACCTCAATCAGCATTTCTCCTGCGCTTTGCCAAACATAACAACAAAACAGTTTTCCTCATCTTCCTCGTGACCAAAAAGCTAATTGTCTCTTATGCATGAACCTTTTAATTTATGTATAGTTTCTAGTATGGTGCTACATAAATGGATATAATACAGTGTGAAAATTAGACTAATTCCTATACTGTAATGTTTATTTGCATGTTTAAAGGTGAGCTACACAGACAATCCAGCCAACTGTGAGCAGGTAGCTATAATATCGCACGTACAGCTGGTGTCACAGCTGTTGGCATTTATAAACTTAAAATATGCAGTAGGCTTATTAATACCTTTGTTGTTATTCACCACTGAATATAAAGCCTTTATTTAAGTCTTTCAACTTCAATAAACACAATACAGTCCATATAAAGCGTTACGACTGCGGCAGGCAAAACCTTTTAACTTAAATATGCAAAACAAAAACTATAAAAACATATAATATTCATATATATTCAATATAATTAGCTTGAAACTAATTTGGACAACAAAATAATTACAAAAAAATATCATGTGACAATTCAATTGCACTGAAAGTCAATAAACAGTATTGAATGTTTCCCACCCTAATAAGGATCCTCATATTCAAAACAACAGACAGTAAACAAAGGCTGCGTTCACACTGCAGGAACAATTGGCCCAAACCTGATTTCTTTGCTCATACGGGACTCAGATTCTGTTTTTGTTTTCATGACAATGTGAACAATACAAATCACATGCAATCGGCTCTTTTCCAAGTCAGTTACAGATCTGATTATTTGTAAAGCAACCTCAGTGTGAACAGTCATCAGAATTCATTCAACTTCTGTTATTTGTCACAAACCTGCACTGGCAGGAGTCACCCAGTAAATACAAATGTGAAAAACAGTGAGATGTTAGACCTCATAGCTATTTGGGATCATATTGTAACATCTACACACACCTCCGTACAGAGGTAGCAGCCACTGCTCCACAAAAAGCCACAATTAACAATTGGGCTCTCTGTCTTGTTATCATCTGCTCTCAGCTCTCACTAGCTTCCACTGCACATCAACTTGTCTTCAGTGGTGTCCATGCTTACGTCTCTACAACGGCGCGCTGCCTGCGATGTGTTGTGTCTTAGCACATGCGGGTCAGTTCAGGACCACGGCCTGTTCACACTAGAATCTGAAAAAAAAAACAATGAATAGCCAAACAGAAAAATCAGTTCTGAGCAATAAACCAGAAAAACTTGGTGCCTATTCAATATTCCTCTCAGACAGAATAGCAAGTAAAGACATAAAAAATAAAGACAAAGAAATCAAAAGCATGTTTCAGACCAGTAAGCGCAGCAGAAAAGATATCATTCAGCAGGGAGACAGGGACAAGAGTTAAGGAAAAGCACTGATCATCTTTGAGGGACACAGCATTCTCTAATTTATAACGATGGCGTGCCATCATAATAATAAGGAATAGGATCTGTCATGGTGTCTAGCTGGTGTTTTTATTAGACCGATGGGAGGTCTCTCTCCCTCTCCTTTCTGTGTTGTAGTAATGAAAGTTACAGCACGTTCTCGCCCAGCCAAAGGTTGGCCCTGCCTAATGAAAACAGATGAAGCAGAGATAAAGTGTTTGCCGACATTAAGGGACTCATTTATCACCGTTAGCCCCCGAGCTATAGAACACCTTGGTCTGGAGCTCTCCTTTAACAGGCCCTGCCTCACAGCACCCTGGTGGCACGCTGCAGACTTCCAGGCACATGAACGCCTCCATCTTTACCCCTCTTTCTCTTTCATTCGGATCTTGCATAGCTTTAACAGATAATATCACTGTTCGTATCCCTATTTGAACGCTGCCTCGTCCGCACCGTTTATATAAGTTAAAGTGAGCTTTTGGCTGTGTTTTTTTTTTTTTTTAGAGGAACCTTTTTCAGATCTAAAGGATTTGGCAGTCCTTGCGGGACCTCCATCACTGCGCCCTCGGTGTTGACCCATGTGGGTTCAACAGCCATCCGAAGCCGAATCTCCTCTGTTGAAGGGCCATGTTCTCATCTAGCTGCTCATCTTGCCTGTGTAATAATGAATCTTTTCGGCTGTGTTTAAAGCTGCTTAATTAAGTTCAAAGCAGCGCTCGGGGCACTGTGCGCCTGCTCATCTGACCTCCCTATGAGTGGAAGTGTTGATTAGGAAGTGAAGAGACATGCAGGCACTGCAGGGGATGGCTATTGATTGAAGGGATAGAAAACCTCATTTGGATTTTGTGATTGGAATATCGCACTGTACACGGGGGCTGTTTTTCTTCATTTAGCGAATAACAATAACTCCATTCCTGCGCTGACAGTTTGGTGGAATCGTCAACTAAGTGAGGAATTTCTGTGATAAGACTAAACGCCGGAGTTTTCCCTCATCCCAATAATAGCCCTTCACCTCGGCCCGAGCTGTCTGCACAATGTCGACCTTTCGACACCACCTCGCGAAAGTTGGCCGCTGTCGATCGATAGCGTGTTAGCTTTTTGTTTGAAGGTTCAGGCTGCCTTGGCTTTATTACAGCTGCTGAGAGTCATGGGGGAGTCGTGCACGGCTTTGTGAGAGAGGAGCTCCCTCTTGTTTGCCAAAAGTGTAATCCCGCCGTGACCCGCCGTGACCCTGCCCTGAGAGGAAAGCTGCTTAGACAGAAGTGCGTGTCTATGGGAGCTCCCAGCTGCCTGGCCTCTCTCTGTCTCTCTTTTTCTCTCTATTTTACTCTCTACATCTACCTCACACTCTTTTTTTACCTTCTTTATAGCTCCATATACCATATCTTGCTATCCCACACTCTACTTTTGCCCCTTACTCTACACTCTCTTTTTCTCCTCTGCTGTTTACCTCCTCATTCTTCTTGCCATTTCATTTCAGCTTTTTTTTTTACAGTAAACACCATGCAGGCTTCACTCAGCATCAAAACCTTCAAGACCCCCCTCCCACCCTTTCCTCACCGCCCTTCATCCACCATCGAGGTTTTTACCCTGTGAAGGAGCCGGGGCTTTGCTAAGTGGAGACAGATCTCCTTTTTTTTTTTTTGCTCCAACAGAGAAAACAAACACACAAAGTCCTGCCACAGACGGCCTTCAGTACAGGACCACTGGCACACGGGAAAGAGAAAATGAAGGAAGAAAATGACCTCTGGAATCGATTTGGCATGGGTTGAAGCCAGGGCCAAAACTGCGCAGAATAAGGCTCCGCTGAGGCTGCTTGTTGATTCATAAATCTATTCATCCTCGAAAAAAAAATAAAAAATTAGGCGCCGAAATGATTTGGTGAAAATGAAATTCCATGTTTATTCAGTCCTTTATGGTGTGTAGACTTTGTACAAGTCTGCACAGGCTGCTGGAAATACATGCAGTTTTATGAAAAGCTAATAAAACAAAGATGTCAGGTTCAAGTCTGTGCAGAAAAAAAAGACAATCCACACCTGAGGTACACCTGGGAGAGCAGCAGAAAGAGATGATTTGCAGGCTCGTGTGGTGTGTCACTCACTTGCCTCTCTTGAGTTGGGTTGGACACGCATGGTGGGACATGTATTTACATGCATGTTTGGTGCCCAGCCCAGGGGCATAGCATCACTGCCTGCCCGGCCCCCCGCTGCGCCCGTTCCCCGTTCTCTGGGGTGAGACATCACTCGGCGGGGGTCAGCAGCAATCTGATTCAGGAAACACTGCAGGGGGTGTTTGTGGGGGGGGAGGAATTACCCACAAGTCCCTGGGCCTGGCATATCCAGACTTAGGGCAGCCTGAATCAGCAGGAGGGGGGCAGATCATACCCCCCTGCTGGGTGCTGCTTCAAATATAAAGCTACTGCTTGGCCACTCCAACTGGATGACAAACACATTATAGAAGAGAGGAAGGGGAGGAGGAAGAGGAGGCTGGTAATGGGCAGAGGGAGAGCAGCTCTACTTAAGTATGATCATGTCTTTGAAACAGATAGGACACGAGCCAGCCAACTCACCCGTTGTTAGGCTCTGCTGTTACCATGGCATTCTTTGATAGTCACCAGCCATAGGTTACTTGGTTTCTATGGGTAACAGTTGGCGCTGCACTTCATCACGTCTCCTGTGACACTACAGCTAAAGACATTGCCCACCGATTCTCAGCTGCTCACCAGTAAAAACTCTTCTGACTGAAAAACAACAAGATGGTAATTTTGAAATATCTACACGCGCGCGTTTTCCTGCGAGATGCGATGATTTCAATGATTCAAGTCTGCTGAGATCTAAAGTGAGGAGATTTGGTTAGAAAGAGCTTAACAGACTAGCCCAAGGTCAAGCCCAAACTAATCAGGCTCGTCATTTCCCTGGATGGAGTAATGAAGTAGAACGCTGACCTCTGGTTGACCCTGGGAATCTGTAGCAGGGAAAACCGGCCTAGAGACCAATTAGCCAAAAAGTAAACGGAAATATTAAAACAGAGCGCTCATTTATTAATAAATATGATCTGAGTCACCCAAAAAAGCAGCTTCAAAGCACTTAAATGTGCCTTTATGTGAAAAGAAAGGTTTGATGTCTTACACAGGGCTGCCGTGAAACCTTAAATAGCAGGATAACAAGCTCCTTTTGGTCCGTATCCTAAAGATGATTTGTACCGAGGGTTGATTACAACCTGGTTAGCTCTCCTAATTATCTCGTGCACTTGAGCTTTTAATGATTTCCATGATTCAATTATCTCTAACTGAATTCCTGTCTTCAATCAATTAAAGCCATAGCTGCACACTCATCCATCTTCCAATCAGGACATCGGGAATCCCTCCATCCATTCTCATTTGAGAACAGAGTGGGTCAAACAAATTAACAGAGATCGCATCCATCCATGTCTTTTCATCTTTTTTTCCACATTTTCCAATCTTTTTTTCTTACTTTTACTTTGTTACTCTCACGTGTCGGGAGGAATCTATTGTGCAGACTATTTTATTTCAAAACGATTGAAGCCGGAATTAAATATTTTAAGTGTTATTATAAATAGGATCAATATGAGTCTCCTACAACCCTGACTCTTCATCTGCACAAGCGACTGCTGTGCTTGTGATCGTAATGTATTCCTGAAACCTTGAATAAATACAGTATAGTCTTTTATCTAAAACCCTTTGTCCTGCTCCTCTGCGCTGGTTATTGTGATACCTGATGTGAAGGTGAGTGACAGTGGCTCACTTCATCTCTCAAGAATGCTGTCTCACAAAGACGCACACTTAAAGACATCAACACACACACAAACACTCATTTTAGAACACAAACACACACGGTTTGGCACCATCTGCTGGAACCTCAAGAAACATAGAGGAGAAATATTTAGCTTGAGAGGATATAAAGTAAACAATAACTGACTGGAGGAAATAAAAACAACAAGAAGAAAGCCTGAAACAAAAATCACAAATTGTTCCAGTGAGATCAAACATGCACAGGCATATTTCAAGACTCCTTAATAGCAGATGGTTATTTTTGACAAAAAAGGCAAAGGCATGTTGGGCTGATGAATGCAGTCTGTTCAGCCAGTTCACAGCCGAATTAGAAGAAGAAGCACAGAAATGGTTGCCAAGGTGCCCAGATAGTCATTTAACCCTTATTGGTTGAGAGGGAAGCCGAGGGCAGGGCAGCCTTTTCACATGCTGCTCTTTCCATCCCCATTATCTCCCTTGTCTCATCCCCGCAACCGCCAATATGGTTTCCTTGAAAGGGTTGAGCATTCTTTTAAATGTAAATACCAAATGGTGCTCTTTCTGCGAAGACGCACAGGATGTAGCTGAAGATTAGGTTCGATGTTTTATCACCGCTGTGGTTTTTTGCTCAAGAGAGCGAAAAAACAGCAGTGCCAACAGCAGAGCAGGGTATTAGGGGGCGTTTTGGTCACATTTAACATTGGAGAAGATCAAACACAAAGACAGGCCTACTACAATGCAGCGGCCTTGCACGAGCATCCCGCTATGATGGACTCGACAGGAACATGGCAGCAAACTTCAATCTCATCACTCTCAGCATCATGTTACTGAGTAGCTTCAGATGTCTTTATTCAGAGGGTAACCTCAGCTATATCTTTTCTCAGAGCCCTTGCATTTTTTGGATGGCGGTGAGTGTGCATTCCCTGGCACAATTTTCAATAGAGCTCCCCCTGGAGTAGCCAGGGAATGGCTATCACAACAATTACACTGACAGCTCTTTTCTAAAGTGCACTTGATTTATTTGATTTAGCTAAGATTAATGGCCCTCCCTCCAAGCAGGCCTGGCTGAGATGTGCAGCCAAACACAGGCTTACTCCTACAGAAGCACAGGTGTGTGCTAACTAAGATAATGGAAGTACATCAGATGTATGCACAAATCTAAACAGATATGTACATATACTCACAAATCATCCTTGACCATAATTTATCTGACAAAAGCTTAAGCCTTTTTTTGCTTCTTTGTTTTTTCTAGCTAGCCCTGGCAGATATATTCCTCCCAGTAATACATTAGTCTTATGAATGATTACAGCAGACATACACTAAAAGATAAGACACACGCTATTATGGAAATCCACAGCTGCAAATATTAAAATTGAATAATATAATAATGTTGAAAAAAATGTTTTCGATAAAAATTCTTTTTATTATTATTTAATGTTTAAAAACAAATGCTTGCTCAAATTCAAATGAAAACTCCAGTAACAAATTTCTGTTTACCTAAAAGCATAACAATAATTTAAATGTGAAGTGAATGTCAAATTTGCCTGTGATGTGCAGGTTGAACTTGAAAATTAAATTACGAAAATCCAACGAAAATGGCTTTTTCCAGTGTCATTTTGTCAACGCGGGGATCCCCTCATACGTATTTTGTAAAAAATTCCAAAGTCAAGGATCAAAATAACTGTGCAGGATATCCAATTTGCTCCTTTGGGTTCTGGCCATAATTGCCATGTCTACCTAGCACAAACACATTTTCTTACTGATGGTATATTTATTTTAATCTGTGGTGGTAATCTGATTCAGATTTATGTTGAATGTTGGGATAGAGGACAGACTGGGGGTTAGTATGTGCATACTATTGTTGAGCTTTATTCTCACCTGTCACAATTTAAGTATGCAGATATATTTATCAGTCGAAAGAGTAAAAATTAAAAGAGTTAAAAGTAAAAATACGGAAATCTCTCTCTTTTTTATTTAGTTTTTTACCAGATTGCAAGTATTCATAGCCCTAGATTTCCACACACACTCACACACTTGATTGAAAATAAAGGTATAGTGGTCTAATTTCAGTTTGATTTTCAGTTTAGGTTTGTTTTTTTATCTCATGCTCCCTTGGCTTGTCTGTTTAAATGATTTCACACTTCATTATCAAAGTCAGTTAAAGCCCCCCTACACTCAAAAATATATTTTTCTTTTTGTTGCTACAGTTGAATGTTTGAGCTTCACTGTGCAGAATGCTGTATGTGCAGAGTTTGACTCTAGAAAGATGTTTTCACATTCATTTGCTGAAAGTGGAAAGTTTCTCTGTGCCCATTGAAAATCTGATTTTAATGGGCGGGGCCTACAAGCATGATTTGTGGCCTCATAAATAGTTGTGGAAGTCGATCCTGGTCCAGTATGCAACTTGAAGCCACCAGTGCACATACAATGAGAGTGGACTTTATAGTGCAGTAGGAGACATCTTGTGTGCAGCAGGGAAACCTTAGAAATGAGCAACATTTAAATATTCGTAGATTTTGGAATGAGGTAGAAGGAGTAGATGCATTTTTAAGAATTTAAATGTGGAAATTATACTTCTTTTTTTTAAACAAACAAAAAAACAAATCAGACACACATTGTTCCATGCAGAATAGATACAAGTGTAATACATGTGTGGAGGGGATATTTAATTTTTGTTTTTGTATTATTTTGTGTTCTTTTGTGTTCTTATTTTATGATCTTTTCTTCACAGTCTCACACACACAGGCACATAAACTGTATGCAGACACACATGTTCCCAAAGCTAGCTGCTAGAGGGAGACACCTGCCCCTTTACTATGTGCCAAGAAGCGCTACGTCTGGCTGGCTGGCCAACAGTTGCCAGGCCAGCGGTCCGGTACAGTCCAGTGCGGTTGGCACTGACGCCTGCCCATCTGCCCGAGTTGACACGTTCGCTCCCACACCACTTGTCCAGGAGGACGAAATGTGCTGTGGTGTCCTGGCAAAGTTCCCCGAAATGTCAACCTGGCGTGACAAACCCATGCCGGCCCCTTGGCCCTCACAGGCCCGGTAGTGTGGGGCGCTGCCCTGGATCAGACAGAAAGCCAGAAACATGCCACGGTAACAACAACCGCTGATCGACTACCGGGGCGCTACCATCTTGTCTAGGGTGGATAGAGCTTGTTCGGGCGGGTAGAGGATGACTGTTCTCATTACTGGCCCTCAACCTTACAAAACGTGGCTATTCACTAGTTGATAGAGGGCAGCTGGACAGAAATGAGACATCATGAGCAGGAAATGCATTCAGGGAACACACTTGGACCCTCTGCTAAAGCAATCCTATTCCATTAAAAACTGTTATGAATGAAACAAATTGTAACTTGCCATGTCTTCTTACACGCCAAAAACAATGGACGCAGAAGACAAATAACACGTGCAACATATTTTCTGTTGTTTGAGCAGATGGTCTTGGAGGTGCTGTGAGGGTCTGATGTTGGCTGACTCTGTCCTGCAGCCCCCTCAGGGCAGCAACTGTGAGTGGTCATTAACACAGGGAGCAGGCCATGCCAGGAGAGAGAGGAGTCTAGCTGTAGTTAACAGCCACTATCCAGTTAAATCCTCCTCCTCTGTACTAAATAGGAACAACTACAGCATTCCTACTGGTTGCCAAGGCTGTAAAAGCAACACATCATGTAAAGACCTTTAGGAAAAAAAAAGACATTGTTTTGCAAGCACAAAGGAACAGAATGGGGAAAGGTGTATTTCTACTCCACTGCGCCTCATCGCTCACTTTTGCTGAATCTAAGGTTACGGCCAGGGCTGTCTGGCAGTTATCCATACACAGTGAATCATGGCAGTTGTGTATGTGCGCACATGTGCGTGTGTGCGCACAGTGGAGCTGTGGACAGGTATGACAGGCTGACCTCCACATGTTACCAGAGAGAGTGTGCGGCCCAGTGTTACCTGTCATAACACGGGCTGCCTGGAGCCCCGGAGCACCAGCCTGACCAGGCCACTGGGCAGCCAGAAATAATAGAGACTGGCAAGAGGGCAATGAGGGGTCACACGGAGGGAGAGAGGAGGGGGAGGAGGGGGACAGGGACATATGACAAGAGCACTGGTGGAAGGATGAAGGCAGGAGAGTGAGAGGGAGAAGAAAGAGAGCACAGAGAAATTTACTGTAGTGAAGTAAGGAGAGCGGTGAGGATAATGATGTGGGAGCAAGTGGGTCAATCAAGGAGCAAAGAAAGAAAGATGAAAGAGAAGGAAGGTAAGGAAGGTGGCTGCTGTTCTCCCTGCATAATACCTCCTCCAGCCTCTGAAGAGTGCTAAAAAATTATGAGTAAGGGCAGGGAGGGAAGAAAATCCAACTGGTGCTTTCTGAGCTCTCAGTCTCTGTCTGACACCCTCCAACCAGACAAATAAGTCTAAGACGGACCACTTCGCTTCACTTCCCATTTGTTTTGAAGCCCAGTTTAGCTTTGAGAGTATGATGTCGGAGCCTTCTCGAGGTGCAGCCACTCGCCTGCAGAGATGGAACAGCTGAATTCACTTAGGCAGGCTTGGCCAGCAATTAAAATGCTGGATTAAGAGTGATTGCATTTTGTGTCCTGAGGAGGCGCTGTCTGCCATCTTGAGAGGTCTCATTAACATGGCTGCCGTGGGCTGTGCTGAGCACTGCCACAGGCAGTTAAAAAATAATGGAGACATTATCAGCCTTAATGTCTTGTACCTGGAGTGGAGAAGATTTTATAATCACTATTGTGATGGGCCACAGGCTGCCGGTTGTGCGAAAGGGAAAGGTTGGATGAAGATAACCCTTTTTCTGACCAGACCCCTGTGTGTTTTTTTGATCAGCCACTACACGTGGGGAGTCTGAGCAGCTGGATTTCATTAATTGAGTGCTGGCAGCGTTCTGCTCTGGCGGCAGGGGTGAGTCACACTGGTGGGATTGGTCTCTCTCTCCCTGATATCATCTTCCAACCATAACTACAAATAATTATTCACTCAAATCCATTACCGGGGGTCAATCAAGTTCCCCAATCAGTTCTAAAGTCCAATTACTGGCGCCAAGGCTCTATTCGCGCCTTCCTGCAGATGAAGGCCTGGCCCAAAGGCTGCCCAGTAAATTACACATAGCAAACAGTGGAGTGTGCATGTGTGGGAGAGCAAGCCTCCTCAGGTGGGTAATAAAGCAGAGGTACATACTGGTCTCCCTGGGGCATTCTGACCGTACCATCTAGCCGACTTCACCAGGTTAAATAGAATTAGCCCATGCAATGAGACGCACTTCGAATACCAACCATGTCTCATCACTCTACAGGCTAGAGAGCACGCAGCATGCACAGCGCAGCCTGGTATTAACATCCATCTCAGCAGTTGATATAATAAGACATGTCGCCATAAGGGTCTTCCTATAAAGAGGCTGCACAGTGACCCATCAGAGCAGCATAATGAGTGGGGTGTTACATCTACAAGCATGCACACACACTCAGGGCTTCGCTGCAGCTCTCCAACCCCATTAGCGTGTGGCTTCTTGTATATCGTTTTGCAGCCGTCTTGAAAGTGAGCCCTGAGCCTGGAGGAAATGCTTCTCACACACTCATCTGTCACTACAGAGAGTCAGCAGTGCAGCCAGCCGAGTCGGAGCGGCCGGGTGGGCAACAAGGCAGGCAGCGTGAGTGGGTGCGTGAGGGTGCGTGCGTGTGACAGGATGGATGGCTTAGATGTATGTACAAGATGTGTAGGAGGTGAGCAGGACGGGTGTTCGTGACGGGTGAGTGTGGTGGTATGTGCTTGTGTGCGAGGAGCAGAGCAAACAAAAGCAGGGACGGGTTGAGGCTTCGTGGATCAGCAGCCCATGACCGCTTGTCACACTACACACACAGCTCCCACATCGGCCTGGTAGGAGGGCCAGTCTGACATTTCCCTCAGTGTCAGGCTTCCCTCTCGCTCTGATCTGACCAGAGAACAACCCAACTATAACGCTGACACAACCAACAAGAAGAAAAACATAGATGTCTGTGCTACGGAATGCTTGCTTTATTTACTGACATTTGTAGCAGCCCCATTGTTCAGCTCATTTCATACTTTGAGGTTTTGAAGGGGAAAAGCTGAGTTTTTGGAAGGCAATTACAACAGTATGAGAGCACCGTTTTGTTTTGTCCTGAGCCAGGAAAGCATTCTGACTTCAGACTGCTGACACAAAGAAAGGCTGTCAATGTAAGCCCCTCCATTAAACATGAAAAAACCTCATCAAAGAGCCAGTCTCTGTCCTCTGCTTACATTCAAGAGATCCAGCGAAATGCTAAACACATGTGGATGGTTCCCTGTGTTTAGGCTAAAATGGCCGAACACGATCCGGCAGCATTTGAGTTAATCTTCCTTAGTGAAACCGCATGGTGTTGTTTACACTGGAGACAAATGTGTGTACATATATGCATGTATGTGTGTGTGTGTGTGTGTGTGTGTGGAGCGTGTCCAGAGCTGCAGAACTCACTGTTCCCTTTTGCAAAGCCAGAGCAGTTACAGTGTGTATGTGTTTGTGTCAGCATGATGGAGGAGAAGGGTGTTACTCAGACCTAATGAATCCATCTGCATTCAAGGGGCATTCTTCCTCTTGTACGCAGGCAGGAGCAAACGAGCAGCGACCTGGGAGCGCGTCCAGTGGTTGGGGGGCTCAGGCTCGGTATTTCCAAAAGCAGACCAGCAAGGACAAGCGTGGATTAGTATTGAATTCACCTAATCCCCGCCCCCCCTCTGAAATATAGGCTATTTTCAAAAAGAGGGTTGAGGTTGAAAAGGCATACAGTCACACACTCAACCCTCCTGCTCTGTACTGTACTTTAACATTGCTACTTTCTGCTTTTCAGTGAGGATTGAGAATGGCCAAGGAAGGCTTTGGCACTGAGGGCAAGGACTACAGTACAGCCTGTGCTCCAGGAGAGTGGCAGCTGCTGATGTCCTCACCTCTGAGTGACCTGGCACCCTAGGCAACCTCAATGAAGAATGGATGGAGGGCAGGAGGCGGGGGCGTTATGAAGGGGAGGGTGGTTGGCACTGAGGGCCCAGTCATTAGGATAATGAATCCAGAGCTGAGTGGAATTTGGGAGACCTCTAGTGGCTTGAGAAAGCAGAAACTCACACCCACAGGGGGTTGATACACGTATTATGAACACTATTGAACACTATACATGCTTTATGGTTTCAAATCTTTACTGACTGCGGTTACCTGGAGAAAGTTATTCACACCTTCATTTCTTCCCATTAAAACTTTTATAATCTGCATATAATTTAACAAAAAGCACTAAATGTTAGTAGTTTGCTCAAAACACAGCTTTTTTTAACTAGAACTAAGAAAGGAAAACAAATGACCCCAAAGTTACCTAATTTTGAAGCCTCCTTTGGTTTCCAGTTACTTTTAGAATAAAGTTGAAGATTGCATTAATGTCTTATGACACAAATGGATTAACTCCATATTTGCAGCATTTTACTGAAAGTACACAGAGTTCAGCCCTAAAATGTCAGATTTTCCAAGAGCTCCTAAGCTGCTGGATAAGGAAATCTTTGTGAGACTGATACATCACTGACATATTAAGCCCAAAAGTTATATTATTTTTACTAAACTTAATTGATCTGAATTTGTGTCATACAATACAACATCAAAATATTGAATCATAAAATTACCAGAGTTAAAACAACATTTCTGACGGTTTCCTTTAAAACTGATTATGTGCTTCAGAAAAGGTAGTATTGTGTACTTTATATTGTATTTCATGTTTAACTCTGAACTAAAGTTTGTGTTCACACTGAATCAATGTGTAGATGTAGTGTGCAATCATTTGAATACAGCTCAGCCTACAGCCTAAAACTGTGGTGAACAGGAAATGCCCGATCTAGAGCCAGTGTTTGGTTTGTCCATTCTGGGCTACAACATGGTGGAGACCACGTGAAGTAACGAAAACACAACAACTCTTATTTATACACTAATGAAAACATACCAGTGAATATTATATTCCTTTTGTGCCAACAGATCCTTCATATTACACACTGGACCTTAAAGCAGGATATTGGGATATATGGGAAATACTCCTTCTGTAGATTATACAGTGTTACTGATACCAGAGTCTATTGCTTCACCCTGAATAAAGCAACTTGTTTGTTTAAATTAATAAAGTAGCTGCAGCAGAGTTATGAGTGTGTGACTTCTCTTTGCCTTTAGTTCTCTGGTGGTGTCCAGGAGTACAGTGCATTCTGAAGGTAATTCTGAAAATATTAAAGTGTGTTTTGCCTGAATTAGAAGCAACTGTGCAGCTGACTCGTTCAGGGGATACCTAGCACTGACATTTCTGGCTCCAGACGCAGAAATAAATTTCATTACATCTTTGACAAATCTCAGGACTAATATTCGTAGAGGTAACATTAATCACTCCCCACTTTTTCATATCGTGAGCAAACACCGGGAGAGAGGAAAGCCAGGCCAACTGTACAGACAGATTTAATGCTATTCACTCAGGTCTAGTGCGTAAAATTTAAGAGGATCTATTGGCAGAAAAACCTTCACACAGGTCTGTTAAGATTCACATCATTCGTTTAATAAAATATTCAAGTCAGAAACAAAAAGTGTCCAGTTGCTTTTCCAATAAAAATGTGTTTGTTATTAGAACAATGTCCATGGCAGATTAACAAGAGACACGAGAGATCATAACCCATCCCATTTCTCTAAGTCTGATCCTTTCACTTTCCTTTGTGGGTTACACATAGTGTCTATTATTGGTCACTGTAGGAGGAGGGTGGGCAAGAGTCTCAGTAAAATACATCACCACAAATAATATTTCCACCACAGTATTTGTCATGTCAACATTTATGGCATGTCACCACTTAGTGAACCTGTATTTATAAAAGCGATGAGTATTGTGCAAACGACTGTCCAAATGTAACAACATGGCCTTTACAGTCCTCCGTATATTTAAACTGTTCCTGAGGGTCTGTAGTGTCCATGTCCAGTATCTGCTTTAGAAAAAAAAGCAGGCCTTTGGCAGCGTAACATTTCATATCTCACAGCACAGTTAAACACAATTGAAATGTTTGTCCACTGTCCCAAATATGGATGGGTCTTGGAGCAGTAGGCGGGCAGTGTCGACTGTCTGCACTCTCAGCTCTCTCCTGATTTGGATTAAAGCATGCAGACACTGTGTGTTTCTGTGGAGAGGTGACTTATATCTTAGATGTTTTAAATTTTAAATTAAGTATAAAAACAGAAGGGCTGTTTCTTTTTGTGCAAACCAAAGAATCAAGGTCACATATTTTCACACTGTCCTGGCTTTTCTTGGCACTGAGTGGCCCTGATCAGCCATGAGGCATCCATCCGGCATCCATCCTTCTCTAAAATTGCAGTCCCACTGATTATTATGATGATGATGACAAGAAGGCTTTGAGAAGCAGGTCAGCGGCCAGGCCTGGGGAGATGGCTCCTTTGGTGACCCTCTTCTCTAGGTGGGGTAGGGTATCTCTGACACTGGGGTGATTCTGGAAGTGATGGAGGACGTTCTCCTGGATCAAACTCCACATCCAAACCTTCTGCTGGGCCCTCCGCCGGCCCTGAAATTCACCGCTGGCCAACATGGAGTCCCGGTACAACTCCATCTTGGCCCAGACCTCTGGGATGCCCTCACTGGTGTATGAGGAGGCGCGTACCACCTGAGGAGGAAGTTGGAGGGGGAGGGGGGTGCAGGAGGCATGTGTGAATTTAAAGCGTCTTTTTCCAACAAGCAGGAGGAGATATCTGGGTTATACGACTGTTCAGCATAAAAATGTCACAGCAAACTGCCTTCTGTACTTTGTTATAAAAGTGTCAAAAGATATACATGGACTTATGTCTTATATTTTTCTGTATGAAACAGCACGTCTGCTTTAAGCCACTTTGTCAAAACTTGTGGACAGTGCCTCCAGGAAAGTTTAGGCAGTTGCCAGAGGCGACTTTATTGTCCCACAGATGGAGAAAAATTGTACAATCAGCCTTTTCCGTGAGAGCAGCAAACCTCAGGAACAATCCCTATGAAATCCACTGTATACAGCATTTTTTTAAATCAAACTAAAAATATGGTTAAAATTGTCATTGTAATGACAAATAACTACAACATCCCCAGTTTAATTACAACTGAGGATCCTTGCTCTCCCTCCAGTTGCTTCTCGTCTGCCTCTGTACTTTAAGCTGTCCAACAAAGGCAAAATGCCAAAATAACTTTTAAAGACAAAAAAAAAGGTTAAAATCTACTCAGCTATGTAGTAAATATTATTGATAGATATATATTAAGTTGATTAATTGTTGATTAATGTGCATTGTGTATAAACAAGTAAAGTCCGGACATGTCTTAGTTTCAGTAACATAAGGAAGTAAAACAAATTCCAAAAAAAAGAAATACAGTTGTTTCTACATTGCAAAACAAAACAGTGTGGGTTTCTTTTGACAAAGACATCATTTAAAGGTGCATTGAGCTTTGCTTTTAATAACCAAAGAGCATTTTGCATATAGTTAGTTGCATTTGAGTCTGGGGAGTTTCTGCTTTTTTCCAAATTATATGTTGTTGTTTTTTTTTATGTTTAAGAATTTTTTTGTGATGCACCTCCATCCTGGAAGGAGCTGTCAAACAATGCGAGTCACCTTGTTCACACAAGCAACCTGGAGATAAATGGCACTTATGTGTTTAGTACAAGTGACTGCACGTCTCTTGTCAGAGCTTACTACAGATACAAGAGCGCATGATGAAACTCAGGGTAACACTCAAATTCAAAGCAGACACAGAAGTGAAAGGGCCTCAGATTCAGGAATTAAAACAAAGTCGGGGCATTCATTCAGATATGCATTTAGGACCTATGAAACAGCTTGTATAACAGTTAACCTTCTGTTTCTTCTTCATTACACACTTGTGAATAAAAATAAAAAAGGGGGTTTGGAGGAGGAGTGTTGATGTCAAATAAAACCCACAAATAGTCGACAATCTCAAGAGTGCTGAAGTGTAATGAAATTACATGTATCATTTGGAGATAATTTGACATCAGTTGGCAATCTGCAAAGTTTAATGTGACAAGTCTGATAAATATTGGGCCCTCTGATCAACAGCCAATTATGAATCTTCTAAATACATAATTGAGTTAATCATATTAGAACGATTTGATTTGAGTCTGATGCAAAAACAGGAAATCAAACTTTGTGTGACAAATCGTACTGCATTCATGCCAATTATCCTAGGGCTAGTTAAAAGATATATTAAAAAACACAGTGCCTTACCTACCCCTACTTGTGTGAAGCCATGCAAATAGGTTTTGTTTCGGTTTCAGATTTCTGCCACCACCCCAGAACAATGGAGCCCACAGCATTGACAAATTAGATTTAAAACAATGCCCCCGATTCTCTGGATAACCCACAAATCTCACTGTGAAGAGTTCACAGTGGACTTACTTGACCATATAAAAAGGCTGCTCCAGCAATTTAGTACAGCACTTTTATAACATTGAAAGACTTGCAAGAGACAGATCAAGCCCCATCGCATTCTACGCTTATCCAACTAATAATCCCATAATCCAACGTAGGAACATTTTTGTAAGATCCTCCCTGTCTTCTGAACACCTTTCAAACATCTTTCTAACTCCATGCAGGGTCTCCCAGCTCAAACTGAGATTAGAAATAAGACCAAAGATGAAAGAAATTGATTAACTGAATAAAGATTTTAGGACATATTGTTACAGAATAAGAATAAATTGGGGGTAGGAGCCATCAATAAATAAAATGCCTTTGAGAATAAAAAGGTCCTGAGATGATGAAGTTGACTAATTTTCTCAGACTTGACAAAGTTCCTTCAGTGCCACGGAAGAAATTATTCAACCGTTTTCACAAGATAAGCTACAATCAAAGTGGCATTTTTGTTATTCATTTTGTATGTTTTATTGGTGAGTGAGGTAGACAACAGAAGCAAAACTGATGGAAACAAGAGACGGCGAGAGACTTGCTCATAGGTTATGCTACAGTAAGCCACACAGACAGACACAAAAGAGGGCAAGACAGCAAAGGTAAAGATACGTATGGAGAGGAGACTACGAAGAGCAGCCTATCAAGCTTTTATGTTGAGTGTGCAGGCTTCTAATCAGCAAAATGCATGACACAGCAGCAGAGTATTCAGAGCAGCAGGAGTTGGGAGTGTGGGGTGGGGATAAAGAGGGGAGGGAGGTGGGGGTGTTTCCTGGCAGCTTGCCCAGTGGGCAGATGCTGCATTGGGCTGTGAAAACAAAGGGACAAGGCCAGGAACGCAGGCGGGTGAGCTGGGACATGCAGGGAGGAGTGAGACACTGCAGTACTGAAAGCATGACGCTATGACATCATTACCACCACTACCATCACCACCATCATCATCACCATCATCATGCTCCCTCCTCCCCCCTCTCTCCTTCCCTCTTCCTGGGTCAGCTGACCTCTCAGTGGGATGCCTTGTTGGATCCACAGAGCAGTACTGCTTCTGCTGCGACTGCCCAGTGGGTCAAATGTTGAACACGTGTCAATTATACTTTTTTTTTATTTTTTTTTTT
>NW_023339729.1:20187788-20210112 GCF_004916995.1 Morone saxatilis | reverse complement strand
AGAGAATTTGGCATTAAAGGGAGGGGGGGGGGGGTCATTAACTTCCAAAAGCACTGTAAATAAATCTGATGTCTAGACACGTAATCTGCTGAGGGATCTGTGTACACAGCGAGTGCCGGATGGATGGAGCTGTGATTGGCTGCCAGTTTAGTTTGTTTTTTATTAATCTGATATCGTTGCTTTCTATCGACCTAAAGTTTTGTGGCACTCCTGCAAGATGTAGTTTAAACAAGTTGAATTGTCTGTGCTGTCGGGAATACGGTAATATCTGAATCACATACGTTTACTGTTTATATATTAATGTGATGAATTGTTATGTTTCTATGGCAATGCGTTTCATTTAAGACATAATTACAATAATTAAAACAAATGCCACTTGAGCTGCTTAATGTCCCACAATAAGCACCACAATATTAATCCTAATTAGTCAGGCTGATTAAGTCATTTATTAAGCTAATTAATAAATGGATTAGCATGTAGTTCTCATTATACTCATCTTTACATACAAATGTGGATGCAAAAGTCAGTTTCTACTTAATAAAGTCAAAATAAAAAAAATTATTTACACAGGAAGGCGATTCAAAATTTAGATAATATCATCTATTTTCTCCCTCACAGAAAATGTAGTGCAAGAACAATAAAGCTGAAATCAAAATGCGTTTTTAGTCCATAAAAACATTCAACTGAAAATATGTTTGTGCAAAAGAAAACAACCTTATCTGAAGTTTGTACAATGTATTGCTCCCAGGAGACAAGACACACGCCAACACATTACTGCACACTCTGAAGACAACAGCAGTACAGAGTAATATTCACTATCAGAACAAACTTTATAACCTGCCAGATTACACTGTCGCATTATTCATATTCTCTTTTGTTTTTATTTTTCAGTTCTTGTTGTAACAACATCTGACACTGAGTGGCTTGTTGCTGCTGCTGCTTTTCACTGACCTGAAGTTCATCGCCCCCTGCTGGTGGAATCAGCAGCACAAACATGTCAACCATGTCAGCCACTGCAAACTCTGACTGGCCCACACCTGCAAACAAAAAGACAGATTTAATTGTCACCGCTGACCGACAACATGACAAAACATGATGCTGACACTGACAGCAAAACGTAAATCAATGACCATCTTAAAAACCTCAATCTGAATCTAAAACCACCAATTTGAATGGTGTATCCTTTTACCAATACAAAAGTAATTCACTGTATACATTTTTTTTTTTTTTTTTAAAAAAAGGTCAAGGCTGGTTCAGAAGTTCTTATGAATACCCTTTACAAACTTCAGATTCATCACACTGAAGAAATTCTAGCCTCTGAGATGTAAAGTAGGTGTCTGATGAATAAGGTGCCGAGTATCAATCCTCAACACTTGACTGAATATGTGTCTGGAGCACCAAGTTCTAAAAAAAAAACTGGGTACTGAAAGTTACAATGAATACTTGTTACGATCAAATCTTACAGATTGAGATTGTTTGACGTTTTTGTAAGAACAGCAGTGAACATTGATACATTACGCTAAACACAGAAAAATTATTGCTTTCATTCTGACACTGATAAAGAAACATTTTATATCAATATGCAGTATGATATTAATATAATGGGGGAGTAAGAGGAGAAAATTACCAGAAGAACATTTTACAAAAATGTCATTTTCTATGTTTTTATTTCAAAAAGGTGTATATTACAAAAGGAAAAACCAGCAAACAGTGAAATGAAGACTATAACTTTAAAGAAGTCTGTCTAATAGCACAATGTCTTACCTACGGTCTCCACAAGGACAATGTCGTATCCTGCACCCTCACAGAGAACAATGGCCTCATTAGTTGTTCTGGTGACTCCACCAAGTGTTCCTGAGGCCGGAGATGGCCTGATAAAGGCATTCATGTCCCTGGAGAGTTCAGTCATACGAGTCTTATCACCCAACAGAGACCCTGCAACAAGAGAGAGGAGTCAGTTTGTAGAATGAATTTAACAACAGTCGTCAGTGTAACAGTGCTGCTGCTGTTGTTCCTACAGATAATATAGTTGTAGCCTACATAAGACATTAAAACATACACAAACATTGTAATCACTGAACCTGCAAAAATAAATATCTTTATACATCTCATTACAATTTCCCACAAATCTATTGTAGATTGTAAAGCACCCAATAACAACTCTTAATCAGTATCACATGATGAGGATCTGTGTCTCAGATGTTACCTCCCGTAGTGCAGGAGGACGGGTCAACAGCCAGCACTGAAACTTTATGTCCACGCGCTGTCAACATCTTCCCCACCACCTCGATGAAGGACGACTTCCCTGCTCCTGGAGGACCGGACAGACCTGAGAAATCAACAGAGCCATCAATTTAGAAACAAATGGCACCGAGAACTGATTTATTTGACTTTGATCGGATTTTTAAAAACAGGCTTAAATACAAAATAAGCTGTTTAAATCTCACAGCTACAGGTTTGAAACTAACACTGGTGACTAAGCCAGGATGGGCATAGAGACCATCAGCGTGTAAAATGCGTTCACTGACTTCATGTAATGGAGAATTACTTTAACAGTAACAGCATCAGAAGAAAATATGCTTATATTGTGCTCACATTCAGTAATAAAGTTGTATTTAAATCAGATTATGACACTGATGCAGAGTGAACCTGGAGGTATGTATAGTGCAGGGGTGTAGTGGTAAATACAGAGGTGGGTAAACGGTGGGTAAATTATAGCTTACCCACATTCTTTCTGTTTTAAAGGGGTTTTTCCCTATCGAGGGTCTAAGGACACAGGCTGTCATATGCGGTACACCTTGTAAAGCCCCTTCAGGCAAATTGTTATTTTTTGAAATTGGTCTACATACAAAAGAAAGTACTTGCATTTTGATTGACGCTGTCAGAGAGGTATTGAGTTAACTATATGTAAATTATTGAGGGTGTAGTTTGCAGAGCTGTTTAACTGGACTGAATAAATGGTGTTTCAAATATATAGAGTGCAAGAATATTAGAAACACATTTCAACATAATGCAGCCCAGTACAAAAACACCAATCACCGCCTGTTAACTGAACATTATATATGCATTGGATGGAATTACAGAACACACACCTACTCTGAATGCCACTGGCTTCCCTGCATTACGACTCTCCTGCTCCCTCCTGTAGGCCAGCACCCTCTGCAGCAGCACCTGGGCCAGCTCTTTTTTGCGAGGATGCTGGGTCTCCACCAAAGTGATGGACTCGGCCAGAGACGCCCGCTGTCCTCCGATCAGCCCTTGGTACAGTTTATTCAGCAGTCTCTCCTCGGGCCCACTCAGGTCCTGTACGTGCTGCCCAAGGGCTGTGCTCACACCCCTCCTGTGCTGGCAGATGAGACCCAGCATGGTGCTCTGGTTGCAGGTGTGGGGACCAGTGTAGACCCCTTGGTGGAGGCAGCATGTCCGGGTGCCTGAGGGGACAGCGAAGGGGGAGATGTGGCGGAGGAGGGAGAAGCCAAACCGTCGCATTTTAGGGTGAATGTGGGGCATCTAGGAGGAGAAAGATAAAGAAAGAAAGCCATTTTGACATGAAATAGGGTAAACACAGGTGTTACCATTGATATTAGTTAAGGTTTCAAGCATTGTTGGCTCACTGGAAAAGCTCTGCTTGATAAACTAAATGGAAAGGGCCTTTGGTAACATGTCAACATGGCTGCTGCTCTGTGACATGACCAAACAACTTCCACAGACTAAAGTTAACTTACTCGACTGTTTTATCGGTTATCTTCAGTCTGAACTTTTGGCTAACGGTATGTAAACACGACGTTTGCTCGTCCTGTGAGTGTAAAAATAGTTGTCAAAAACATAGCTAGCAAACACTTTACTACAGATTGTCCATTAAATGTTTTTGAGATGAGAATTCACGGCTGACCTCGAACCAGCTGCCGCAGGTTCACTTACATATCAACACGGTTGTTTCATTCATCCAATTCCTGTTTCCGGTGACGTGCGGCGCCGCCCCCCACAAACACTTCCGTCGACTCATTTAATACAATTTTAAAATATCTGTAAACTCTGTAAAGATGTATACAATGTCAAATGTATTTTAATAGCGCCTTTGTTAAAAAAAACGTGTTCATGAAAAGTAATAAGTAAAAAAGAAAACCTAATGTTGGCAGTAGACATATTTAGCCAGCAGATGGCAGTAGAGGTCAATATTCACATCATACATGAACCCACAAACTGGTTCTTTAGTCAAATCATCACTTGAAAAAGCCATATGTTGACATTGTATTACAGCCAATGCATCCTTTATTTATAACTACAGAGAAGTGGGTATACTCATAATTTTTGCCTGCATGTTTTTTTTAAGCCCAGAAAGAATAAACACCCTGTGTCATAAACAGTAACATGTACAACTGCTGTTGCATATTTAGCTCACCCAACAATGGACCAGTAGTATTCTCACTTAACTTGTAGGAGGATATATTTTGCAATCAGTACTGGCCCACACACTATAGGGTGAGACAACTAAATAATTACACATTTTGAGTGAAGTATTCCTTACTTTACCCCTAAACCCTTACTCCATCCACTCATGAAAAAATTAAAAAATGACAGTAATGATGATAATACAATACAGCTTGCGTTTGGCTAGCTTTTTGAATTCCTAATAACAAACACCTGTTAATTAAAAATTATTTAGTACTGGCAGAGGCGACTCCAAGAGATTTAATTACAAAGGATTACATTTTGGTGAGCTCTTGGACTAATTAAGCACATTACATACTATAAAATAGTGGGAAACTATTTAGTATAGGAGTGCGACTGGCCAAAGCTACTTAAATAGGGATTATTATTAAGAACTTTTATTTGATGGGCTCTTGGACTCACTCAAAGCACATTAAAATAATAAGAAAATTGTGGGTAAACAATGGAAATTTGAGTTAGAATTAGACTTCTCCAAATCAAATCTGCATCCATTAAAAAGCATTTTATGAATAAATAATGTTAGGTTGCCTGTTAGGACTACACAAGACAAATCTGCATGTTCCCTGAAAAATTACGCATTTATTGTGTATAAAATACCTGATTACATTTAGTTTTCACTCAAAATTCGTAAATAAAGCATGGGTTATCAGTATATCACAGGGCTGTAACACACAGGGTGGACAAACACTCGCTAATACTTTAAGTCATGAGACATTCAGAGTCTCTAGTCCACCTGACGTGCTTGTCTGTGGAATTTGGGAGAAACATGCAAACTCTTGGGAGGCAACAGTGCTAACCACTGTGCAACCATACCACCCACGTCATGTACTCAAATGAAACTCCAGCACGCAAACACACACATACACACACACACACACACACACACACACGAAAGTCAGTGATTTCCAGGGGAGCTTCCTGGAAGATTGCTGTTACTGTGCCAGTACTGTCACAATATGCTCCCATAAAACAAAGGAGAACACATGATTTCATGTATTTCCCTCCAATTTACTGGAAAATGCAATTATGCTTAACATTAGTGCAGTTAGGTTTTCAAGATGCACTTGTAATTGTTGTGCCAAGCCTAATTGAAGGTCTACGTCCATACACACACACACACACACATACAGTGGTTGATGTTTTTGAAAGTCCCTGACAATACCATGATGCATATTTTCTTAGCATGGGTGGCCTGTAATTAAACAGACAGGCACACAAAGACACATAAACATGCCCAGACACAGTGTTCATAAAAGAGACAGGGATGCTGCAAGTAATGAAACAAATTTATTGAATCTTCCAGTAGAGGCTTGATATTCATGGAATAAAACTGCTTTTCTGGGAGTTTTTACTGAGCGAAAAAAAACAAACAAAAAAAAAAACAAAGAGGCGATGTGTGAAAGTGCAGACAAACAAAACAGAAAACATGTTCAAAAATACAAAAAGAATGTAAAGAGTAATACAGTTTAATAGCAAAGAGGATTGCTCAAAGCATAACAGAATTGAATGGCAAAATCTGCATTTTATAAAAAAGAAGTAACTGATACCCTTTTCTCAGTCAACAATTAAAATTTGAATGCTCAACATTTTCCTATAATAGTCATTTAACAAGTTTTGCACAGTCTGTGTAATAAGAGAATGAAGCACAGTCACTGATATATTTATGTCCTCAATGTGACGTATTTGACACATTTGATTTTTGCTGCAGAGTTTACAGCAAGGGACAAACTAAACTGCACTTTTATTTGCCTCTGCTGCATGTGGTGTGTTCAGCTACCAGTCTTAAATGTGTAACACTACACTAACCAAACTATGCTTTGCAAAACCAGACTGCACAGCACATATTCTAATAGTGAATATATCTAACCACTATTCTTTTTTTTTTCTTATTAAAATTCATTTGAAACACGAGTGTAACACAACATGAGCAACATTTAAACATTAGTCTTTTTTTTTATGAATAGACTGAAATGCCCTTTTAGTGCCATGCCCCACACTAAACCCCACTCTAAACTCTCAAACTCCCACTAATTTGCCCTCCTATTATTTTTCATGATCTGTGATATGGGATTTCATTTTTATAATAACTTTGTACTGCTTTAATTTATTAGCCTAAAAAAGAACACTGAGAAAACAGCATACTTGTTGAACAATCTGGAGATGATTAAAATGTTCAGACATACTGGTCAACCTCCAAGTCCCTGCTAACTTTTTACATGTCATAAGTACATTTCATGCCAACCTCACTGCAGTCAGGCAATAGACAGCAGCCGACTGCAATTTCGCTGACCTGGAATGTCCCATAATTATTGTAACTATACAAGTATATCTGGATTTCAGAGGGAATATTTGGATGCAAACTAGTAATGAGTCAGAATAATAGAACAATGAAGAAGAGACATTGTTGGAGCAAGATCAGGGAGGATACTTGCGTCATGATGAGTGTGATGGTCTAATTATTACAGTTGGTCACAAAGATCAAGTATCTTCCAGTTGCATCACGCTCACTTTGCTCACTCCTCTCCCAGACTGTAAATGTGCCCAATTCAGACATCCTTCAAGTAGAGAACAAACCAACCCATTTAACAACCCACCCAGCCCTACTGGTCGCAGATCAGCTTGTGTTTCAGTCAAAAACCTGTATCAGTTTCTAAAAAAGGTAGATTGGCTGAACCACAAGATTGGCTGTGACCCCATTCTTGCTACTTTGACCAAAATGCTGGGGTATGGACAGTCACAGGGCTGAGGACAGTGAAGCCTAGGAGACGGAGGATATAGGGTTGTGGGGGGAGCCCATCTGGGTTAGCACCTTATCCAACCACTGCAGGGGACCATGCAGGTGAATCTCAATCCAGCAGGGTGTGCTGGTCACATCCTGGCGGTGGTACTCTGCTCCCCAGCCCTGGAACACATGAGAACACATCATATCTTGTTATTATGCCACAAATGATTGTGCTGGTTCTTTTTTTTTAAAGATTGTTTAAATGTTATTTGAACTGTCCAGTGTTAGTGTTAAGTTCTGCTTAAGGTCATGATGATTAGGGCTGCAACTAGTGATTATATTAATTATCAATCATTTCATCACTTTCTTCATTAAAATGTGAAAAATAAAATGTAGAAAATGTTTTCCAAAGCCCAAGGTGACATCCTCAAATGTGTTGTTTTGTCCTCAACCCAAAGATATTCAGTTTACCTGACAACTAATCGATTAATCAACTAACCTTTGCAGCTCTAATGGTGATATTTGCCTTTGTATCAAGATGTCCCATGTTAAAAGTTTATAATAATTTCTGATTAGTTCATTTTTGAGAATAAAACTAGAATTTAAAAAAACTAAAGGAAGGAAGTTTTTCAACAGATTTGTACCCCAAATTTATGAAGCAACTTAAGAGAGAAACTCCCTCCAGACAGCAACAAGGCCTAAAAGATTATAGAGATGGTTTGTTCTTTTATACTTTATTTTACAAAGTAAATAAAACATTTAGGAACAGCTTCAGGCATTCTTTTCTATGCAGAGCTATATAATTGCCAAGCACATATATTATATTTATTAACTTGAATGTACTTGAAGTGTGCAAGGTGCAGCTGTATTATCTATGAAAATACCAAGTCACATTGTGAATGTGATCAGCTAAAGGGAGGCATCCTGAACCTCCTCTAAATAAAATAAAAACACAAACAAAAAGACTCAGGGGCCTAAAAATCCTTAATTGTAATTAAAAAAAACTAATCTGAACAGCTTACCTTAACAAAGCTCATGCGGATAGTACACATCTTGGTGAGCTCATAAACGGCCTCGAAGCCGTGGTTGACGGACTGGGCCAGCAGCTCAGCGAACTCCTGGTTGTTGAAAATCTTCAGGCTGCAGCCGCTGGGAATCTTACACACAGTTGTGGGATGGAAGCCGTGATGGTAGTTACAGTTACGGCTCTGGACAAAGATACTGCTATCACTCAGACATTCTGCATACACCTCCCCACCAACGTAATACAGATGGACACCTGAGAGGAAGCAGCAGAGGATAAACTGTTAGGTCACCCGAAGAAGAAGAGCTCACTTTCATCAGCAAAAACACAGGTCCCAAAACATCAGAGGTCGTCTTAAAATCAATACACTAAAATGTTTACTCAATTTGTTGTTATTATTCTGTTCTAACGTCTATTGACAACAGGAATTGATTGAGTCTCGTCTGCTGACGGTCGGTGCATTACAGTCATTGACAGGCTTTCCCATACTGCACCTTTGCCGATGTGCCGCCGGGTGTTCTCAATGGTGGAGTTGCGGTTGACGTTGGAGAGCAGGCCGAGGCAGAATCGGTTGCGGTTGTTGGAGGGATCTGTGAAGCCATCGACAAGCACACTGGTAGAAGAGGCCTGGAACGCCTCTCCGACGCGATTGTTGAGCTCGTAGTAAACAATGGAGCACCAGTGCTTGGGTTCCTCGTAGGCCACGGGCTGCACATCTGCACAGGAAACACATTAACAGGTCACAGGAGTGAGCTGAGTACACTGTACATGCAGAGACAGACGCAGACACATTTAAGATTCCTCTGAGCAGACTCATGTGCAGACAAGCTGCCAGGAGCCACTGATGCTAACAGAGGCTCAGCTGTAAATCTTACTCATCTGCACAATTATTTCTTCCAAATTGTCCCCTGTAGCCCATAACAATGATTTGAATAAACATATAGGCCCACTGGCTACATTTGTGTACATTTATGCTGACCAAAATCAATGCAAGCGCATCCTAAAGTATGCCTACTGTCTGTGGTCTGTGTGCCAGCATTTATTGAGTAGGAAAACAGTCGATAGAAGGTGCCTTGCCATCCTCTCTGCGCCTCGAATCTGAGGGTGAGGCAGTGCCAGCTGGCCTCACCCTCTCTCAGAGAGAGAGAGAGGAATAAATCATGTTTATCTAAGCACATACTTCTCCCAAACTTCCTCTGTAGCGTGGCACTGGCTAGCAGGTGTGTTTTGTCTGTTCCCTTCCCAGAGCCGGTCTACAATAGAAACCCGTCCCCCCGTACAGGATGCAGCTTGTGGAAAAGAAAAGAACTCCCCAAACTCCCACTTACAGCAAACATTTCAACAGCTCTTCCCGCTACTGCTGTCACCATGTGTGGGCAGGAGTTTTGGGCCCTGAGTGCATGATCGTAAAAAAGTATTTTGTTGGTCAGGTGTGGAAAACTGAAGTTCAGATCAAAGTTCAGTTGTTATTTCAATGTGAGGTGGAGTGATTTAACTTCAAGCGCTTAATTTCTTACTGCAGAAATTTAACCATGAAAGCAGTTTGTCTATTGTGCACCGAAGTAATTGCTGAGGTCTGAGAACATGGCGACACTGATACAGTGTGACTGGGCAAAAAGGCCGTTAACATACGTGTTGTTATGATAGATCACAAGTGGACATTTTATTTTGTATAAAGGAGTCACAAGCAAAAATGTTTATGTGTAGAGTTACTGATCCAAATCACTTTATTTTGAGAAAAAAACAAAAATGGGTGCAACTGATATCAGAATTAGAATCAGAAATACTTTAATAATCCCAGGGGGAAATGACTTGATATATTTGTCTGTAAGAATCCCATTCCCTACTGTACTTATCGTCCCCTCAGTTAACAATAAGTAGAGTAGGTAACAGTTGTACCAGGAAGCCAGTCTGTAAACTGTGATGGGTGATTACAATGTAAAGTTTGGGTAATCATTTTACAATTTGCCTTTGTCTCTTATAAGTTATCTAAGCTTCAGTTGTTCAAAACCTTACTCCATCAGATCTCAGCAATTAACTTAACAAATATATTCGTATTATTACTGACAGAAATGATCACCTACTCTACACAAACTACAGATTTTCCCCTTTAAAATTAGATGGCTCTGGAGTCCAAGACATGTCCGTTGTATGGTCTGCTACCATCATGAATACAGGGTTCAGACTTGTCTCTCCAGCACAATAAAGCCCAAACCACAAAGTAGAGATAGCAGCAATTATCTCACCACATTTCAGATCTGAAAGTTGGAGGTAATTAGTGAATCTTATTGTTAACGAGTTTCAAGTCATTACCACCAGCAGAGATGACATAAGCCCCAGCTTTTATAGACCTCATAAAACTACTCTGAGGTCTGGCTTAATTTGCTGAGGCTTAGGGCTTCCCATGGGCTCGCACCCACAGGCAGAGCCCAACTGTAGACTAGCAGCTCCTTTCCACACACGGTTCGTGTTTTATCTGACAGGATATGACTTCCACTCAGCTCAGTTTTTTCTTTCTTTTTTTTGTATTTTGAAAAAATCAGGCTTCCCAGAAATCTTTGCACCTGCGGATCAAGGTGAGCAGGTGCAGACAGCTTTAAGGGGATGATATCACTGTGACCACAAGGTGTGTGTGTGTGTCTGTGTGTTTAAGACCTGCCAGTGCTCCCATTTTTCCCAGTTTCTTCCATGTTTAAAGGAAATCTCTCAATACACTCCCATTTGGATGTTTCACTCCTGTAATTTGCATGGCCCTCAAACTCAACTGTGAATAATTATTCAAAAAAAAAACCTGTATTTTGAAAACTAAATGTTAGCAGGTATGGTGTGTAAGTGTGTGACAGATAGTAGCCGCCATGGTAACCTGGTCGGTTGTTAGTCTCTAGAGGCAAGGGTGGAGCCATGAGGTTGGTGTCCATTGGCTGGGGGCACTCTTGAGTCATCTGCTCCTCTGGGGGCATGTAGGCAGGAGGGGGAGTCTCTGCATCAGGAATGAGGCAGAAGAAAAAGCAGAGAAGTGAGTTATTGTTGATCAGTATGGCGGAAAAGGAAGACCAGTGGAAGATAAGTCCCTGTTAGATCTCACCTGGCATCTGGAATGGACTGCCGGGGTCGGAGCTGGAGGGTGAATGAGGGAAGGTGGCGCTGCTGCCGCTTCCCGGTGAGTTTGGGTAGCTGTTTCCTGGTGAATGGGGGAAATTGGGGGGCATCGTGTTAGCCTGAGGAAAGGATTCTGGGAAGGTGGCATTCTGCGGCATGTGCGGCTCATTCTGCTGTAGAGGATTGCGGAAGCGAGGCAACATCGTATGCTTGGCGTTGAACTCGCTGTTCCTCGGTACCAACACAGGGGGCAGCACTAAGAAGGGAGAAAGACGTAAAAATAGTTAAAACAGGAAGTGCACTGATGCATTAGCAGCAGAGTGTAAAGGTCCTTTAAGTCAAGTAAAAATGTACTCCACAAATAAATCAAACCAAACTCTGATCTGATAAAAAGCTTTAAGGCTCTCATTAACCATTAACAGTAAGTCCACTAAGCACTATTACTATGCCTTCAATGTGGAATAGGCTTTTTTTTCTTTCCGTACTGATTAGAGGTGGGTGATACGACGCCATAAACCATGAGATGATATAAATTTGTCAACCGTCTGAGATTTTTCCCTTTAACATCCCTGGGTGTGTGAGGACATTGCAGGCGATGTTGTAAATCTATGAGCGAGACTGTTTCATGGCAAGACTTTATTTTCATATGATTTTTTCATCAGTGTGATTCATATGTCAGCTAGATTGGCCCCAAAACAAGCATTCCTGTCCTCTTATTTCAACCAACAAAATTATTTTAAAAAAATCTTTAAAAAAAAAGGCTATTTGTTGTTTTTTTATGGAGAATTTTCAACATCACAACATCCATTAATATCGTGATATAAAATTACAATACAGTGTGATAGAGAACTGTATCTATAATGCCGTAACTCTGATCTCTCCATCAGTGAGAAGAAGACAGATTGTGTGTGACTTTATATAGGAATTAATGAACAGCAGGTTTGTATGTTGCTAACTCCAACATGTAGGGTTGAAAGTAAGATCTCAGATCTTATCGAATGTCAGAAAACACTGAAAAATGCCCGTCACAAGTTCTCCAGACCCGAAGGTAACATCTACAAAATGCTTTATTTGTCCGACCAACCGTCCAAACCCAAAAGGAAACTCAGAAAAGTAGCAGCTCCAAACACATCTTAGCAGCTGGAGTGAATGTTTGTCATTTTAGTTTCATAAATCACTTGTATTTATGTACAGTGTACTACTATAATATAATATATATTATTTTACAGTGTATATTTAATACAGTCGACAATGTAGTTTGTCTTTGTTTGGTGTCTTTATTTTTAGTTGTTTCTCTTCTCAGTCATTGTTTTATTTTTCTTGGTCTAAGACTGCACTGTAGATATCTTGTATAATCACACATGTAAAACCTATGCCTACAAACTTAATAAGAATTTAATTATTTGATACCAGCATAATAAAGAAATCTAGACCTCTCCATGTTTTTGAGTGCAGATGTCCTTGCATTTTTCAAATGTCAGCTTCCAGCCTGTTGGTCTTAGCCAGCAGTATTTGGCCCGGACTCTCAGGTTTCTGCTCTGAAAAGACATTTTAAGCCGAGCCATTCTTAAGGAATTCATCACTTGCGGGGTAAATATCCTGGCTGATGGCTATTCAGGTGCAGTGCATACAGACCACACAGATATGCTCCACTGGTGTCTATAAATACCTGTGCAGATAAATAAAGCTGGTGCTGAAATTTTAGACGGGCCCTGTGCTGCTGTCAGTGTTCCAGCAGGTAGCCTGTGTGTGCTGCAGTGGGCCAATGCATCAATGTAGCATTTTATTTCAAAGGCTATATGTGGAGCAGGTGTTTGGTAGAATAGTGAAGGGAGATTGACAGGATGTGTGTGTGTGTGTGTAGGCGGGTGGTGTTAGGGGAGAGAGGAGGGGGTAGTTTGGACAGACAGGTGCTGTGTGGTTTAATCACCTCAGCCCTCCGTCTTCCACCCGCTGCTAAAACAAAAAGTGTGCAAGGCAGGCAACAACTCTTTCCTCCCATTGTGTGTGGGTGACTAGCTTCCTGTTCCAGCCATCCTCAGAGAAACTGTGCGTGCAGTCATGGGTGGGTGTGGGTGTGTGTGTGTGCGCGTATCCTCGTTTTTGTAACACAAGTGCAAGAGTGTGTGTGCCTCTGTGTGTCTACATGTGTGCATAAATGTAAAAAAAAAAAAGGCCAGCATTACAGAGCATGCCCAAAACAAAGCCCTCATTGTCCCTCAGATGGAATTTCCTGCTCCACACACACATGAACGAACACACAGGCACACACACACACACACACACACTTGGCCCTTTACACACTTAGCACCCTGCACACAGCTGTTTCTATCTTGTCAGCTGACCCTCATTTTCTGTTTAGTGAGAGGCCAGTAGTGTTTGATTTGTCTTGTTTCTGCACTACCTTTGCAGTGAGGGCCCCGAGGCCTGACTGGCCGAGGACATAAGGCAGTCAGAGTCAGTATCTATTTAAATCTTTCTTATCCTGATTATACTTGAGTTTTTTAATTTGATATGCTTGAATGGTCTCTTTATTTCTTCTATCTTATACTACTGGAGTTAGTTTTTTTCTATTTCATTATGAAATTGAATCCATTTGATTAAGTTTTTATATGATTGTAATTTGATTATTCGATTTTAATGCCTTGTGTGAAGCACTTTGTAACTTGGGTTTAATGTCCTATCCTATTGAGGTCAAATGTTGCATATCAGTTTTGGAAATAAAGACGTGTTGCGGGTTTCCTTGTTGTTCCAAACAGATAAGAGGTGCAGGGGAGAATAAAGAGTAAATAAGTGAAGTCAGGACAGGATATGACTAATACTTAACATACAAACTGCTCAAAAAGTTCCTGAAATTCAATTTACACCAGTTTATTAAGTGTTTTTTTGGCATGGTTTTTCATTTATTAGCAAAAACATCAATGGGATGTTGCAATCAGAGTAAATGGTGTGTGTCTGAACCAGTAGGCCACCTGGATGTTCCTAAAATTCTATTTAAACGCATAAATTATTTCTATCGAGTTTAATTTTAGACAATTTCAGCATCTGTGTTATAACTTCTACGGTTTTTACCAATCCAACCTTTTCTCCCCTAATACTTCAACTCAGACTATCTGTCACATCAAGACTGATTCACTTCATAAGGTTCTTCAGGCTCAGCACTCACCTGGACTGTCCACTCGCTTGTAGTGGTAGGGGTTGATACACACATCCTTCTGTTTGGAGCCAAAGGGGTACTCGCAGCACTCCAGCGCCTTCAGCTCGTGGTGGGACTGCAGGTCGGGCCAGCGCCACACCCGACAATAAATGACATGCGGCAGACCTTTCCTATGGGACACCTGCAGCCGTCCATCCAGGGAGCGGGGGATTGTCACACAGTTACTGGGCTGACCCGGGCAGCTGAGAGCCCTCTCCAGCTCCTCCATGGCTCCTTTCTTCTTTTTCAGTTTCTTAACCAGAGCATCCACTGCCTTTTCTGCCCATTTCTCTTCCTCGTCTCCCTGCTTCCAACCCAGCAGCCGTTTGACAGCCGGGCTGGTGAAGGAGAAGAGCGAAGTGACGTTCATGTTGGACGAGCCGCCCTCCTCCCCTCTCCTTTCTGTCTAAAGGAAGTGTGGAGCAGTGGAGGTGGACAGTCCAGTCTTAGAAAAGAAAGGGTGAAAACGCTATGAGTGTTTGTCCTTTTGGAGTTTCAGATAATCCTCAGCTTCCAAGATGGTAAGATCAGCTCCTCTTGACAGTCACTTACTAGAAGAAAAGGACAGGTAGGTTAGCATCTATGAGTAAAGATTTCTTCCAACAGAGATTTCAAACACACTTCTACAGATCAGTCCTGCTTGCTGCGTCCTTTCTCTAATAAAGTTGTAGCGACTATGGTGAACATGAACCTCACCCCCCCCTTACGTATCACCGAAAGACTGCTGGAACAAGCCTTGATGGGGAGGTGATGTCACCATTATAGCTGTTATGGCCATGTCAGCCATGGCTTCTGGGAAACTGGCAGAGGAGCCACAACAGACACCCTCCTGTGAACATCCGCCCCAACAAAACATTCTCCAGATAGCTTCCTGTCCGTATGGCTTGTCACATTACCACCACTCACTAGTGTCATTTACAGAAAAGGACTTTACATTCAGTACATAACCTACACAAACTATAGGAATTTGGCCTGCAGGTTTAACACCTGATTCACTTTGCAGAAATACTCTCGCTAAAACTCAATATACAGCGATAGAGGAATGTATCCATATTGCAAACTCAGTTTTACTCAATATGAAAAATCTTCTCTGGTGCTCTCTCTCACAAACATGTCTCGGTAGAAGCTAGGCAGAGCAAAAAAGGGTTTGCCTGACAACCTTGCGTATATGTAAAATTTGAAAAGGTCTTTCAGATTTGAGAGGAAGGAGACTGTCAATGAGGCGCCTGCTGAGGCAAATGTTCTATAAAACTTTAACACCACCAACCAACAAACACTGGTTTTGGGCAGGAATCGGGTAATGTGCAGGACAATAAAGAGGAAGTGCATGTGGACCCTGGGATAAATGTGCCCATTCATTTGGGTCCCACAGGAGCAATTCAGTAGCCAGGAGGTACATGCATTCTAGCTTTTAAAAGGGAAAACAAGAGCACACTGAGCTCTTCTTTTTAAGTTTTTTCTGAATGCAATTAGAGAGATAAAAACATAGTTATGGTTAAGGCTTGGCTATGTATAATTGCTCAGATGCAATCCCAAAATCAAATAAAACAGCTTGTCAGAAATCCACCACCTTTTATCCGTACTGACTCACGGACGAAGATGCATCTCTCTCTGACAGTAAAGCCTGCAGTATATTGGATTTCCTACGAGCAGGAAGAAATACATCATTAAGACTGCTCTGTAGTTATTCTTGGCCCTTCAGATTACGGGATGAAAAGTGATTTCTATCTTTGTATCTTTGTCAGCTACTGCATGTGTCGGCTACCTCATACTGACAAACAGGCAGTTGAACAGGTGCTGTTTACAACGTGTGTGTGTGTGTATGTGTGGGATGTGGGGGCCCTGGACATTTACTATTGCCAACCACACTGACAGGAAAGCAGCAAGTTGCACCTGTACTAAGTTAAGCCACCCGAATCACACCGGCTAACCAAAAGTGACGCTGAACTACAAACATACGAGGGGGGGCAAAGGGTGGACTTGGGGTTGTCTAAATCTATGTGTGTGTGTGAGTGAGAGAGTGAGCGAGAGATCATGGGAAAACATTTATCTCAACACTGATATTTCTTGTGAGACCCCACTATGATATCATACCTTGCTAGCATCATAAGAAAACATCTCTCCACCATCAGAGAGACAGGAAACAGGTTGTGTAGTCACTTCATATCTCATCACCAGCACAGCTGCGACATCACTTCCTCTTGCTGAGACCTGCAGGGTTTTCCCACAGGTGCAGGGTGGGAGAGAAAAGGGCAGTTTCCTAAACTGGCCACCCCTGACATTTATCTTCCTTTCTCCTTGTCTCTACTTAAGAATGCTCTTTCCTTTGAAGTGAAACTGTTAAGAGCGGAGGAAGATGGATCAGAAATGTGATAGGTGCGGCCTCTGTTCCTGTGTCTTCAGTCATTAAATAGCTTCATTTTAATTGCCTCAAACTTCATATACAGACAATTTTGGTTATCTGGGCTGGGTATAGTTTGACATTTTTTGTTACTAAAGCCGATACCTAACTTTGAGGAGATCTAAAGATGTTTTTCTGAAAGATGTTCGGTATTTAAATTAACAAAAGTAGCCAAAGTTCCCAAATGTTAAACAAAATGGAAAAATTGGCAGATTTAGATTCAGCTCAGGAAATATTTGGGGCTAATGCAGCTGAAGATGAATTTAATTGTTGGTCTATAAAATGCTTCATTGTGATCTTGTCAGTGCCTGATGCAAAACTGACTCCACACAATGCAAAAGACGGTTGAGGACTGATTGTGGAGCCTAACAATACAACATGAAGTTCAAAAGGCAAACACTGCAATATCATCTTTGTACCACTAGTCTTTTTGATCCACTTCCAGCCACAAAGCTGCTTTGATGCAGTAACAGGCAGCACTATCAGCACCAGTTCAGGACTAGTTGCAGAAAGACAACCTTTAATCCGTTTCAGATGGAAGATTCCAGCAAGTTCTGTACTGTAACATCTGGAGCAGGCTTCATAATCCTCTTAATAATGTCATTCTGCTGCAGCTGGAGACCATATCTCTTGGCTTTTTCTAACCCTGACAGTTGGACATATCTGACCACATGCTTATTTAAAAGGTGTTCTGTGGCTTTGTATTGGTTCTTGCTAGTTTTGAGCTGTCTGTGAAGCAGTCCTGATAAAAAAGCACCATTGCGCCTCCCTGTTCTTGAGGATGTTTGCGTGCAATAAACAGGATTTTGTGCACCAACTTTTTAAAATTACTTTAATTTTATTTGTAAAGCGCCAATTTATTGAAGTTATTTCAGGACATACAATAGAGTAGGTGTGCATCAGAACTTATTCAAGACAAAAACACCTAAAGCAAGCCTAACAACTTTTTTTTTGTTGCAAAATTGAAGACATTTCCTTCACCTTTTCTAATGCAATACTTAAAATGTTGATGGAAAGACAGCTAATGAGCTCAATGTAGAAGATTTCTTTACATGCGTCAAATATCTATATGTAGTCATTAACCTTTGAGCCTCATCATCAATGAAGAGTCACACAGATGCCTGCAGTGGCCTTGGCCTCCTCCCTATAAAAGCTGAAACACACACCATCATTTACACAGCAGCTCCATAAAAACCACTCTGACATTCCCTACAGCTGTGTCTGGGCAATGCTCTCTCACTATTGTGTTAGCGGTAGCGTGTTATGGCCATCAGTTAGCCCAGCGGACACAAACTGGGGCTAATGGGAGCACAGAGTGGGATCATGCGACACTGAAAGGCGGAGGCTTTGACCCACCTGGTGCTAGCTGTTAGCCACTACACTAGCTCCATGGATCATTTTGCACCGCTTCAGTGTCTGTTAATCAATTTAGGCCTGGGCTGTGTAGGATGAGGAGGCAGTAATGATGCTCTCTGGACCCTCCCCGGGGACCGAGCATTATAAAGAAGCTACATTATTTATCAGCAGGGTCCTGGACGGGGCCTCCATTAGCCCCCGCTCAATGGAGTCACTGGCTATAAACAGAGTAGTGCAGGAAGAGAGAGAGTGATAGATAAAGAGAAAGAAGAGGAAGAGAGGGGAACGATGCAGAAAAAGAAGGAGAGGAAGAAAGTGAGAGTGACGGCAAAGCCAGAGATGAAAGACAGAGGGAGTGTTTTGGAATAAGAGAGATGGAAAACCCCTCATATATCTGGTCTCCTCACCAAGCACTTCTCGATTAAGTGCTTTTAAGGGTCATTACTGAGTAAAGTGTAACACTACGAGGATGCAATACATACTTTTTCACAAATACAAATCGTAGAAATGCAGCAGTGACGTATGAAAGCATCTCCAGGAGGAGTAGCAGCGATTGCAAAGTTTAATATCCCTTGACAGTAGACCAGAAGGGCTGAGTAGAGTTTGAAATTGAAATACTAGCACTGATAGGATACTGAATACAATAATCTCTGGTTCCACTTCTCAAATGTGAGAAATTTGCTGCATTTGTATGTTTTATATCTTGTACATTTAACATCTATGTCCAGGTCCAGGGCCATGTCCCCCAGGGTTAAATGTTGGCTGTAAAAGCCTACATTTGGTGGCCTCTGGTACATTATAATGCTACTATTGTATCATACACATTGATCTTAATTACTTCATATTTTGAGTTTGTAAATATGTAGTGGATTACTGTAAAGCACTGTCTTAAGCCCATACAATCTGTAAATAGTTATTGATATTTAAAACCACGCCTATTCCTGACTGATCTTAACTTCTGTATTTTTGTCATTATACCTTATTCATTTTTATTTTTTGGCACTTTTACTGTAAGGCTTATCAATACATTCCACAGTGATGGCTAATTTATCGTTTTACGTTCTTGTACATTTTAAACTGAGCTAAATTACTGTGTGAGTTTAAGGCATAGCCTACATTTTCCTCATATGACATTGCCTGTTTACATCAGTGTGTGTTGGCTGTAAAAAGGACAATGTAAATAAATTCATTCATTCATTAAGCCAATAAACATCTTTGTGGTGTATATGGAAAATTGATGAGTCCTTTGTCATCTTGCTGCCACTGGTGTTTCTGAAGTAGTCTGTCTGAATGAGGATGTCCACTGTCTGTCCAATCAATGCAATTATTGAAGTGTTTTGTCATAAATGATCTTGTTAATATTTGTCAAACACTGAAGACGACTCTCCGCTCTCAGCTGAGTGCACACACACACACACACACTGGGTCAGAGCATCTCCAAAACTGCAGCTCCTGTAGGGTGTTCACGGTCTGCAGTGGTCAGTACCGATCAACCGGAGACGGGGTCATGGGCGGCCAATGGGGAGCGAAGGCTGGTCCGTTGTAGCTCAAACTGCTGAAAACATTAATGCTGGTTCTGATAGAAAGGTTTCAGTACACACAGTGCAGTTTAAACGTTGTCTGTAAGCAACACCATGCCATCTGGAACGCTACCCTTGCTTTGGCTAGGAGAGGACGTGGCACGGTTTCCACGGTTTCCACCCCAGTGGACGGCGAGGTAAACAGACTCACCGACAAGCAGATACAGGTTAGCTGCGCTGCTAACGACCAGCACAAGCACAAGTAACAACTCGCTGTGTGCTTATTGGCCCACTGACACTGATGAGTTTCACTTGAAAATTGACTTGACTGAAATTTGGTACCGAATGACGAAGACATTTGAGTTTGCCATGTTGAGCCGCCACGTTTCTACAGCAGCCCAGAATGGACAAACCGAACACTGGCTCTAGACAGGGGCGTTTCAGTGTCACTGTAGTTTCTGCTTCGTGCCTGGAAGGGGAAGGTGAAGCGACAGTCGTGATCTGCAATTACACCACATATCCTACGCACTGGACTTGATGATCCATCTAACAAATTATCGGCAAATTCATCAACAATGAAAATAAACGTTGGTTGCACCCTTACAAACATGCTTTCCTTCATTCATTTAACAAAATGTTAAACAAATCTTAAAAGGTGTCTAAACTAGATTGTTGAAGCTAAATTTCTCATTTATTTTGAAGTTTTCTATAATCATGTATTAATGTGCATTTTATTATGAGCAAATGTAATTTTCTACCTACGAAAGATTCGATAGTGTCCGGCTATGATGCTACTTTTCCTCTCTTCCTGAGCTCAAGGCTGAGATGATTGTTAACACGTATTCCCAAGATTACAAAAAGTGAAGTGAGCTCTGTCCTCTCATTATTATCCTGCTTCATTAAATAGGCTAAATACAACTGTTTGTTGGAAATACATAACTCCCACCACACTACGAACTATGCAAACTATGGTATACGGTATTACAGTTGTTATCATCATCAGTTACAATGAGCCTCAAAGGAATTCAAATATATGTTTTTTTTTATTGAACAAATTATAAATTGTCAGAAAGTGACAAGAATGATGTTTAGAAGTATAGTAGTAGGACGAGCAGTGCAAGCTATGTAACATTAAACCTGCGTATTACAGAACAGCTAGTGTGATGATTAACCTTTTGCACATTAAGCATAAGGAGAAAACAGCGGAGACAAACAGCAGCCAATCTCCCATCACCTCATTCTTCGAGTAATAGTATCCCTAAAATGTTGTTATTTAAGAATTGTGACCAAAATACGTGGTGAGCGGGACATTGTAATTAAGAAAATGAACCTGTTAGCGCTCTCTAGTGGATAAACTTGCGATGGCAACAAATATTTGGAATTTCTGTGCTGCAGTTTCTAGCTTATTATTGGCCAACGTACACAGTCCGAGATATATCAGGTCGCCCCGTTTGTCTGTCGGGCTCCACTAGTACTATTTCAATCAGTTCCAAATAAGTATTGAGATTCAATAGCCAGCACTAGTAGCCAGCAAATGCAGATATTTACCACAGCCTATCATGTCTTATGAAACAGTCGAAGAGCAAAGCTTGAAATAACCACAGTCAGACATGAGGTGCTGCCCTTAGTGACTAGACATGGCTTTGACCTGGGAGGCTCCTCTGACTTGCCGGGGGTCACTTTTCCCTTTACAAACAACCCACACATAAGACAGCTCTGACCTAGTGAAGACCACACTGGCATACAAGTGTACAAGCAAGCTGTCACACAACTCCCAACACAGCATGGAAAAACACCAGTAAAAAAAAAAAACCAAAAAAAAAAAACCTTCTGTCACCAAAATTGTGGTCAGTATTGTCCTGACTTTGAAGGGGCTGAACTGGGATCAGATTCTTCATGTCCCAGACACAGCAGTCCACACACGACTGCAGACATAACTAGCAAACACATGGGGTTTCAAGCAGCTATCTCAACCATGCTCGGCACTCAGTGTTGGGTTAGTGTTGTGTTAGGGTGGACACCTCACCCCGACACATGGCAGGCTGTGTTGTTCAGGCTGTGCAGACACACCGGAGGGGTTTTGACGTCGTTCACTACTGTTGTGACTGACTCTCTGGATACAGGAATGCTGCTAACCTATATTTACACCTTGTAGTTGAGTAGGTTTTTTTTTTTTTTTGCCTTTGCTACGATCACAGATAGATAGATAGATAGATAGATAGATAGATAGATAGATAGTATCTGTGTTAGTATAAAGGAGGAACTGAAGCTCATAAGAGCAAATCAAACAATCAAATCTGCATTGATATTTCTTGAAGAAGCTTCGCCCTGATTTAAAACTAACCCCGTCATTTACATCCCATAAAAACACCGTTTTGTTTCATTTTCAAGCAGAATTTCAACCCGCATACCCGGAGAATGCAAGACGCTAAAACAATTGGAGGTAAATCACGGACAAGGACAAATTCCTGTCCTTTGGGTAATCTGATATGTCATCTTCAATAATGTCAGGAGATCTAGCTCTAGCTGCTGTAGGTCTCTCTCTCTCTCTCTC
>NW_023339729.1:20187518-20187728 GCF_004916995.1 Morone saxatilis | reverse complement strand
CACACACACACACACACTCTCAAGTCCCTTTCTTTCTCACTTTCCCATACAAACAGACACAAATTCATAAACACACTGACATAACCAGAACCACACACATGGGACGGACGTTCCTGTGAAGCAGACTTTTTAAGTGCACCAGTTTAAATAGCCTCAGCAGCAGTCGGCGTCAACCAAAAGACAGTAAAATAATGAAAACGTCTAATATGG
>NW_023339729.1:20180877-20187444 GCF_004916995.1 Morone saxatilis | reverse complement strand
GATAAGTCGATTAATCGATTAGCTGAGCGTTGTTTGATCATTTGAATGATTTGCCAAAGAAACATGCTACATCTTCGCAGTGTCTTGCTTCTGCAAATGTGAGGATTTGTCACTGATCACTGACTTTCTCTGGGTTTTAGCCATTTTAAGACATTTCTCACAGTTCGCAGACTAAACAATTCACTGTGTATGACACCAAATCCCCATACCATGTGTTTAATAACGGCAGTTCAGTCTCTCTCCCTGAATAACCAGTTTATGCAGCAGTAGTATGCCCATACATTAACTAGTGCTTCAACTGATACCAGCATTAGAGTGATTTAACCTCAATTAATGGCGTTTTTAAGTGTCCAGCACTAATACAGTATCCCCACAATAACCCGTAAACTAGCCTACATTACTGCAACATTATAGCATTTCTCTTATCGAAACGTTCAACTCCAGTCTGATACTGTGAGTAGAAAAGGAAGAGGAAAAAAAAAAAAAAAGTTTGAAGCTGCCAACTGACACACTGTTGATAACCGCTGGGATCTACTTCCTCACCAACAGGAGCCATGCGCACTGTAACGATGAGATAACGCTGATAGAGATTTCATTTAACATGTTAGAAAAGAGAATAAAAGTTTTACCTTTTCTTTTTTTCTTTCACTGCTCACTCTTTCTGTGTGTCTGTGTCTCCTCCCGTGTGCGCTTGCTCTCTCTCTCTCTCTCTCCCTGCCTGTCTTGGGTCTGCTCGGCCTGGCGTCAGTGAGTCGCGGAGCCGTCTCACCCTCCGCTGAGCGCCAGTATCAAGCCGCGGGATGCAGCCCTGACAATAACAAGACCTACTTTTCACACATCCAACATCTTCATTCACTGTGTGGAAATTGATTATGTAACTGTGAGACAATGCGGGTTTTTTTTTTTTTTTTTTGGGGGGGGGTTTGTAGCTTAATACGAAGAGCTTTCTGGTCAGCTGTCGGAGTTGGCTGTTAAAAAACTTTCCTGTTGAAGGTCGTGAAATGTTGCTTGTTTCTGATGTAGTTTGGACAGAAAGAGGCTCAGAGGATCCCTGCAAAACGTTTTCTTTTTTTCTTTTCTGCATGTATTACCAGTAAATGCACAATTAGGGAATTTAAGGACTTTTTCTTATCTGATTTGTCACTGTTTTAAACCCCAAAATGCAACCAAAATCATGTTAAATGGGGACTTATAGGACACACACAGGCTGTCCTGCAACTCCAGGCTATCATTGAGCATGCAGAAACATTAATTCATCCTCCGAATCTCTGATTTCACTTATTAAAACAACTATCCTCCTCCCAACTTGTCCAGTAATCTCTTGTAGTAATTTTAACTGACAGACAGGCAACTCTGTGGTTTATCTGTAGTGAACTCCTGAACTGCACCATGTTAAGCCTGCTTCTCAGTTCCCCCCCTTGCTTTGATTGTGATATGATAAGCACTATTTATGTTGTCAGGAGAACAAAAGTGTCAGAGAGCAAGGGGTAAGCAGAGGAGCATGCTTACACATGCCATCATCTCAACTTCTCACCTCAATACAATAATGCACACACACACGCACAACCTGTTCAGCCCTGATTCCTGGTGAGTGTACAGAGGAATAATTGTGCAATGTCAAAAGTGAAACTTCCAACAGTTCTTCAAACCATCTCATTAATATTGCATGGTAATACATACAAATAGCCTCCAGGCAGGGCAGCAGCAGAGGACATAAAGTGTCATTTCCTCCAGAAGTAAAGTAAATCAGTCGGCGTCACAGATAATGTGAGTCATATTTAGAACATTTTTCAGCACAACTTGAGATGCATTTAGAAATTGTGCAGTATTTTATCTGATTGTGAAACCGAGATGAAGAGGTGAGTTCCCTGTCACAAGAAGGATATGTAGCCTTATCAGAGCACAAGAATGATGCAAAAAGCCATGCAGGTTTTAAACTACACACTATAGATAGAAAGATAGGAAGTTAAAATACCTTCATGGTACAATATGTCACCTTAAGGTACTACACAAGGCTACTTTGAGTGAATATTATAACAATACAGGGTTAATTACTACTATAAGTGTCAAAAAACAGAAACCTTTTTCCACTGAAGTGATACAAAACACTAGTAAAGTCTTTTCAGTTTATTTTAATTAAATTTTTTTTTTTTTTTGCGAGTTCCTTAGTCAAGTTCAGGGTTGCCGCGGTGAGTGGGACTAGATTATCTTGAGGACAGGCGGAGGGAAACGTTTCAGAGCGGAGGGAGGCTCCTGGCGTAGGTGACGTCACGGCGCTGGCGACAGAATGTCTGAGTGAGGCGGGAGCGAGCTGCACGTGAATAAATCTGGGAAAACAGTGCGAGGAGAGAGAGAGAGAGAGGGGGGGGAGAGAGGGAGGGAGAGAGGGGCGGGGAGGATGGTGGTGGTGGTGGTGATTATGTGTAGGAATAGAAAGAAGGCTCCCCAAACTTTTTTAGATGAAGGATTCCCTCTTCTACTACTACTACTACACTACACACTACACTACACACTACACACCCACACACACACATCATAACTGCACTTTCATTTCACCACAGACACCTCAGGAAGAGGCTGCTGAGTTTACACAGACCTTATCAGGGTTTATTGCATCATTTTTTTTTATCTCATTGTGAGTGTAATCAACAAGTAATATATTCTCAGAAAGATAGTTTTGCTTTGATGTTTGTACCGCGCCCATCTTGGTGTTAACACTAACATTTCTCTACCGCAGGACTGAAAAGTGACAAAGTCTTTAATGAAGTAGGCTACGCTTACTACTACTTACACTTTCTTTGGTATATTTCCATTTTATGCTATTTTATTTGCACATTATTTACTACATTTCAGATGGACCTATTGCACTTTTTATACCATTACATTAATCTAATTATAGTTATTGTGTAGATGAGTTTACATACAGAGAATATAATTAGTCTCATGAGCAATCTGGTGAAATGTTGATATTTATCTGTGGATATATTTGTTAATTTATGATACATTCAGTCGGAGCCAGTCTTCTTTTTATTGTTTTGTTTTTGTGTTTGTCTTTAGAGTGCGTTAAATAGTTTTATCTACAGTATGTGCGTTACGATGTGTTGTGTCAGTGTATTGTATTGTGTAATGTGAGTGTGTATATTTGTATTGTCACCATGAAAACTGTGTGGACCCCAGGAAGAACAGTGACTGTTATACAGAAGCTAATGGAGATCTAAATAAACAAACAAGCATTGTTATGTATTACCCAATAATATATAAGGTCACTGAATTAATGTCTATTTTCACCAGCTACAACATTAAGTAAAAGTAGCAATACCTTGTTGTAAAAGCACTCAATTACAAATAAAATTCATCTTGTAGGGTAGTATTTGTACATTGTGGTATTCTACTTAAGTAACAGATCTGAATACTTCTTTTATATTAAGGACATTTCACTCAAAGGAACCTGAGAACTGCAAAACCAAGTTATACACAGGGCCCTCACCAGGACAACAAGTTATGCATTTTATTTTCCTTTTTAAACAACTGATTTTATTAATTAACCATTTTATCTAACGCTAGGTCTAAATGTTCTCCACACTGCCAGGAATAAAATTGGGGAAATAAAAAATCCTTTATTTATTTACTTGTTGGTCTATACATTGAGTCTGACAAATACCGGACTCAGCCTATAAAATATCCAACAAGATTTGTTGGCAAATTTCATTACCTTGCTGAAGAGTGTCGGCCATCCTCCCTCTGTGCTGCATAAAACAGCCGCTGCATGCAAATATTAGCATTTTTAAAGTGGCTGACATTAAGCAAACTATATTTTACATTACATCACAGAAGTTCGCTAATGCAGTTGCTGGGATCAGGACAATGTAAGCACTAAAAATGAAAATCAATTACCATTGCTTATGTACTTTACTTATGTCCTTATTATGGTTGTATCAGTGGCAAGGCACCTACCCAAACTATGACAAAGAGAGACCTTCTCCAGTAATGCAGTAATGGCTGTGACAGCTGATGCTGTAATGGCTGTATCTCGCTTTGATTATTCACACATGAAGACTGATAAAACAGGAAAACAAATGTGTTTCATACATATTCTGAACAAAGAGAGGCTGCTGCTATTTACTTAGAGTGGCCTTGCACTGTTTGGTAGGAACTGAATATGAATGCATTTAGGTGACAGTCTCCATTGTTGAGCCATCACACAGCAAGACACCAACCACGGATGGAGAAGGGAAAAGGCCAACAGAGGGGGCAGCTCCTTCGCCGTTCTCTGCTGTCTAACATACTAACTTGTAGTAGATGTCACTAGTGAGCCAACCTTAGGTCACCTGTACTGCTGCTGAAAGAGACACAGTCGGCACCCTGTGAATCTTAAGTATAGATAATATAAAATACTTTTCAGGCAGTAAGAGAAGTTCATCTCAACCTGATAGAATGGCAAACAAAAGAATGTGGCAGACATCAGACTTTCAAATTCAAACCTTGTGGTCCTGCTGCAGGCTGGAGACTTGAAGCTCTGTCCACCTCATATATGGCTAAACTTCTTGTGTTTCCACTGGCGTAGTTCGACACCTCCAACATCCACATCTGGCAATGTTCATGGGGTTCAAGGCTGGCAAAAGATCATCAACGGCACCAGAATAACAATAAAAACTGCAGCACCTTTTGGGAATTCACATTGACTAAACTGGGAATAGTCAAGGATTAAACTGTAGATCTTCTGGTCTCTTGTGTTCACACTTTTTTTTAATCAACAAACCAAGATGCTTACAGCTCTTTGAATATGATTTTCCCACGCAGGTGCATTTAGTGCTAAAGATTCAGATTCAGGTCACCAAAAGTGTCCCAACAAGTTACCGGTCAGTTCATATAACTTCATGCTTAAAGCTCTTGGTACATTTGTAGAAAGCCAATATGAAGCAGAACTGGACAAGAACTGCTGTAACAGGTGATAATGTCACATGTTTTTCTTTGGTTTGGAATAAATGATCCGGATTACATGTCTGAAAGTATCATAGGCGTTTAAAGCTCTACTCAAGTCAATTTAGATTTAAAGGTGGTTAGGCAATTCTGGAGACCATAATAATATAGTAACGACACAGTGAATAATGTAACTAACGTTAGCCTTGTGGTGGGCTAGCAAACTGTCGCTACAGTTGCTGCTGCACAGCTATAATGCAGAGAGGAAGAACCAGGAAGAACCTTCACATCATATCTTTGCAAACTAGAAAGTCAGCTGAAAGTCTTTGGGTACGTAATGTAACATTTCCTGACACACAAATCGTAGCTGGAATAACTAGTTAGTGTTCAGTTCATTCTACTTTGTTTGTTTCCCTTTTACAGAGCCAGGGCTTTGTACAACCACTGAATTTTTCTTTAGCACGCAAAGAGTGGAAAGCTAGCAGACTTCGAGGTGATCTTTGCTGAATCTGACAAAAAAGTGTATTCGATTAGAATTGCTTGCATCTGGTCAACATCAGCTATGATTGGATTGTAATGAATTTAAAGGACCACTGTGTAGGATTCAGTGGCATCTAGTAGTGAAGTTCCAGATTGTAACCATCTGAATACAACTCAGCCTTCCAAGCATGTAGGAGAAACTATGGTGACAACAAAACTTGCTTTATCTACAGCCAGTGTTTGGTTTGTCAGTTCTGGGCTATTGTGGAAACATTGCGGTTCAACTAAGAGGACTTGCTCCTTCTGTAGATAGAAACATCTCGTTCTAAGGTGACGAAAACACAATGATTCTTATTTTTAGGTGATTATATACAAATAAAAACATACCTATACATATTATATTCTAATAGATCCTCTAAGCTGGTGCGGACACTAACAAAATGGTGGCATAAATGACAAAAACGACAGCAGTGTGCCAATAAAAGAGGGGGAGAAGAGTTTTGTCAGTTCTAAAGGTTTCCAAGCCTTTTTAATGCATTCAGAAGGCCTTGGTGCAGCACTATTTATTTATTTTATTTTATTTTATTTTATTTTTTTTTGGCAACGTAACAAGACGTAAACACAATGCTAAAATAATATATATATATATATATTATAAAGTAGTTTGTTAGCAGACAGTTTCTTATTTACAAATCTAGGCATCTCGACACAGAGCAACATTAGCAGTCATTAGGAGTCATTATTTTCCCTTAAAATAAAATCAAAATTTGATCACAAAAAGAACAATGGATCAAATGACTATGTGAAAGAGGTCACTCTATAATATTACCTGACTCTGTAGATATATGCATATATACAGATACATATGATTAAACAACTAAAATAAAATAATACAAATAAAAATAAATAATAAAACCCCAAATATAACACACCCACCCCCTGGATCCAGAACTCCATATCTCAGTCACATATTACATCTGAAACTCACGGAGGATAGTTAAGAGTGCCAAGCCTCTATTGCTGACTCTTTTGCTCCGTGGACTTTAGCTGTCGACAACTCCTAATAGACAATATCCAAATATGTTAAAACCCATGCTCGAAATGAGTGCAGCAGGCGAACAGATCAATCTAATCTTAAACAACTTAGAGAGGTTAAAGGCAACCATC
>NW_023339729.1:20170390-20180777 GCF_004916995.1 Morone saxatilis | reverse complement strand
AACCCACCCTATAGCACCTACACTTGTATTGTAGGATCTAAATGAAAGCAACTATATTAAGATGATTTGTCAAGAAGATGAAACTAAAAAAGTGTCAGGAAGAAGCAAACGGAGATGACAGAAGACATCTTACTAATGCCATACAATCATCAAACTATTCTCACCTCTCCATAAATACACCACAAATGCAACACACTCCACACACAACTCGCACAACCTTCTTCTCAGTCCCCTCCATGATTCTCCCTGGTGCCACGTGTACAGGACACCTACAACTTAGTGCATTACCCTAAAAGTTTGAAACTTCAACAGTTTCCCTTCAAACCATCTTCAATTAATATCAATACAGCATGTACATATCATAAAACAAAAAATTACAAGATGATAGCACAATCCAGGCAGGGCAGCGCCGCAATGGACAATCATACAGAAGCCATTTCCTCAGTAAGTAAATGAATACACAAAAGCTCGGCTATAACGTCACAACCAGATAACACTGATAACGATCACTTATTGTCAAACAATACATTTACTACAGCCAACACTTGAATGATCAGACATTTAGAAATATACTAGCAAATACTTTCTAATCTGAATTAGAAGAACGGAATGAAGAAGGTGACCTCACTCCCTAGTCACAAGAAGGAGATCAAACTCTAAGCCCATATATCTCAGATAGCACAAAGAAGTCCAAAAGCAATGCAGGTTTTAAACTACACCTATAAGATATAGAAAAGATAAGAAGTTAAAATACATATACACACATGAGATCACAACATAATAAAGAATGCCACAGGCTACTTTTAGTGAATATTAATGACACCAACAATAAGGTCGCAAAAAAACCATTAAACAAAAAACAAACACACAAAAACACAACATTCCAACTAAATAAAAAAGAATGGTAAAAACAGCGACACCATTCTATCTACACAGCAGTGAATACAAAACACTAGTTAAACCCACCAAGTCTTTCAGTTATATATATCTAATTCCTAAATTTTTCTCTCTTTTTCTCTCTCGAGAGTTCCTACCTTAGATCAAGTTCACACGAAGGTTGCCTGCGCGTGGAAGTGGACTACTCTAATCCCCATTTGAGGACAGGCGTAGGGAATACGTATTCACAGCGGAGGGAGGCTCCTGGCGTACGACCGTCTACGGACAGGCGACAGAACTCTACATAGTAGCGAAGCAGAGCGGAGAGAAGAAGACGCTAGCAACGTGATAGAAAAAATCTGGGACCAACACACAGTCTGCGAGCGCGAGAGAGAGAGAGAGGGGCACGGAGAGCGGGAAGGAGAGACGAGAGCGGGAAGGATGGTGGATCCGGTGGGTGGTCGATTATGTGTATCCAATATGATAACGAAGGCTCCCCACCAAGAACTTTTTTAGTAACCTACACATTCCAATCATTCTCTACTATACTACCTACTACTACTACACATAAACATACAAACAACACAACTACCACACCCACAACCAACCATAAATAACCATAACCACCCTACGCACTTTCATATCTTCACCAACAAGACACTCAAGGCACACGACAATGAGCTTGAAATATCCCTTACACAGACCTCTTATACAGCTTTATAAACTTCGCTACCTCATTTATTATTTTATCTCATTGTGAGTGAAATTCAAGCAAGTAAATTGATTTCACCCAGTAGATAGTTTATTGCCACCTCCTTGTGTATGAAACACACAAATCCAACCCAACTGAAAACAGACACAATCAATTCTACAGAAAAACACCATGACATGCGCCCACTACAGCGTATACACTCCCCACATCAATATCTCTAACCAAGCCAAGGAACTGCGCCGCGACACACGATAGAGACCATGTTCTTTAATGAGATACGGACACACGTTATACACTTACTTACCACCAACTTTCTTTGGATAACTAATTTACCATTTACCTGCTATTTTATTCTAGGCACATTATCTACACAAACACATTCTCCAGATTGGACTCATACCAATATAGCACATCACCTTCTTCCAATTTATCTATTACACACTTTTATATAATTCTTACTCTTAACCATACACCCTACATTACTCAGTTAATCTCCCAGTTATAGCTATCCTCATCACATATTTCCAGTCTCAAACTTCTTAATAACTCACACATTCACTTAATCTACTTCAAACAACGATCAATATTGTGTAGATTAGATTATACATACAGAAATTCATAACATTAAGTCTCCATGAGCATCCTACACTGGTGAAAATGTTCGATACTTTTATCCAACCTCGCTAGGCATCAACTTATCGTTTGTTATAACTTTATCTACCATATCAGATCAGGAAACCAGCTACTTCATTCTTTATTCTGTTTATAGCTTTTTGTGTTCTGCTCTTTAAGCATGTGCTGTCTTAAACTAGTAATTTATCTCATCAGTCCATTCCAGTGGCGTTCACCGATGTGCTTAGTGAACTCAGTGTATTCGCTATCTTACACCCAATGAGAGATACAAATCGCCGTGTTCGTATTACTTCTGTATATTGGTCAACCATAGAAAGCATACTGTGTTAGGGACCACCAGGTACAGCAATCATCAGTCACTCGCTTATTACCAACGCGAAGCTTACATAGACAGATCTAAAATAACAGAACAAACAAAGCGCAATTGTTATAATCGTACTTACCCTCCAATAATACACTACACTCATCTAAAGTGTCACTGAATGGCTATTCTACAATACCCCATTCTACCACACGCTCCATACATTACAGAAAAGAAGCATGATTCAAATCACACATACCATCTCTCTATTGTCCGCCAATCTAAATTACAATAAAATTTCTTATGTCGTGGAAATGTAATTATGTACAGTATAACTCGTAGGTATTACTCTGTAAGTAACCACGCATCTGCGAATACGTTCTTCTTATACCATTTCACTCAAAAGGAACCGCGAGAACTGGCGAAAACCACCCAGTATATACACCAGCGGCCCATAACCTCAGAGCACAAAACAAGTTTCTTAACTAGCCATTTCCATACTGTTCCTTTTAAACAACTGTATTTTTATTATTTTCTAAACCATTTTAACATCCCTAACGCGATCACGAATCTAAAAAGTGTCTGTATCCGACACATGCCAGGAATCCCAAAATTGGGGAAATAAAAATATCCTTTATCTTTACTAATAACGACTTGTTGGTCATATACATTCGAATCTTGACAAATACACGGAAATCTCAGCGCCCTATAAAAATAATCCAACAAGTTTTTCTTTCTGGACAATATATTCTCTATACCCAATTCAATACCAATACATAACTACCGTCCACAACATATCAAACCAAATACGCTGAAGCAGTGCGTCCGCGACATTTCTCCACCTCCTGTGCTTCCGCCACCATAAGCACAGCGCCGCCTTCTGCACACTCAGCACAAATCTTAATTATGCATCTCTCTCTAAAAGTGGACGACAAAATATTAAGCAAACCTATCAATTGATTACATTCAACATCCACCGAAGTACTGCTAATGCAACGCTTGCTGGCCACTCATGCACATGTAAAGCATCATTACAAAACATGACAACCATCTAATTCACCACATCTTAAGCTTACTGTAAATATCTAACTTATCATGACAACACAACATCTATATAATTCGCGCGCCAACACTTGTAAATGTCAAGTCGCCACGCGCACCTATCCCCAACCTATCGCAACAATAGAGGCACTTATACTCCAGTATGCATGCTAATGGCTGTGACATGTGATGCTGATGAAATTTGGATAGTAATCCTTCTGCCTATTGCTATTTATTTCAAACAACATATGAAAGATTACAGAGGAGGAGAAAGATAAAAAGCACACGGAAAACAAATGTGTTTCATACATATTCCCTGAACTATAGACGAGAAGAACACACACAACATATATACTCCAAGTGGCATTGATGAGAGGTTTAATTGAAAGGAGGAGAAAACATAGAAATATGCAACATTTAGGTGACAGTCTCCACTTGTGAGACCCATCAACACAGCAAGACCACCAACAAACAACACCGATAGAGCAATGGATCAAAAGGTGCGCCAACAGCACCGGAAGACCACAAAAAACACTAACAGCATACCACACTATTACGACACGAGAGATTTCTCCATATAGCCACAGAATCCATACAATATACTTAACATTGTATAGACATGTTCCAGCATCAAGTAGACTCCTAATAATCCAACTTAAGGTCAACCGTCGATCTCACCCAAACTCAAATGTAACTGCGCTGCTGAAAAGAGAAACACCCAGAGTCGGACAAAACACCGACACTGTTAGAAGATTTCTAAGTAATTACAAACACAAATACAAGATCCAACAAAATAGAAAAACACATTAAAAAAACATTTTCAAGAGGGAGACAACAGCTAAAAGAAAAGTTCAAACTCCCAACCTGATCGATGGCACAAACAAAAGAATGATAGGCTCAAAAACATACACATGCTTATCAACTACTCACACCTAAACAAAAACCTTGTTGAATCCTGTCCTGCAGGTCTGGAAGACTATGAAACTCTGTCAGCTAACCACCACATAACCAAAAAACAAAATACAACATAAACCTAAAAAATAATAATAAATCAATATAATAGAGATGCATAAACTTCTTGTGTTTCCACTGCAGCTAGTTGAGAACAACCTACTTCACAACATACCACATCTGGCCAACTGTTCATCAAGGGGTTCAATCGAGCTCGGCAAATAGACATCTCTCTACAACCGGACAACCTCCATAGTAATAACACAACCCAAATAATAGCGGCACGCACACATTTTTGGCGAATTCACAATTGTCTAACGAATTAACTTGGGAATATGTCTCAATCGGATTAAATCTGTAAGGATCATTATCATAGGATCATCTTAGTGTTTCACACTATATATATATTTTTAATATCACAAACCACGACCGCTTACAGCTTTTGCACCATATGATTTTCCCACCGCATGTAAGGCCATTTAGTGTCCTAAATCAATTCAGTATTCAAGGTCACCACAAAAAGTGTCAACAAGTTTAACCACGCGGTCAGTTTCATATAACCAAAACAACTATCATCTGTCTTTAAAGCTCTTATGGTACATATCACTGCCCTAGAAAGAGCAAGCAAAATGAAGCACACACATCTTCGAGAACACCAGCCAACTAGAGCTGTATAAACATAGGTGATAATGTACATGTTTTTCATTATTGGTTTGGTAATAAATATCAACGGATTACATGTCTGAAAGTAATATCATAATAGGGTTATAAAGCTCTACATCCAATTACAAATCTATCTTAAAAAGATTCCCTCAAAGCGGTGAGTTTAGGCCAATTCTGGAGAGATAATAGAATAATCCATTATCGAAAAAAATCTGCACACCATATTCGCATAATAGTTAACTAACGATTACGCCTTTATGCTGGTGGGCTACAGCACAACACTGTCGCATCAACAGTTCGCCCCCGAGCTGCACAGAGAGACCCTATCAAAAAATAGACAGAAGAGGCAAAACGCAGGAAGTCCAACTTCCAACTATAACATAACATTATGCAAAACTAAATTGTCAGTCCTGAATGTCTTATAGGGACTACCGTATAATGTATCATCTACTATTTCCTGACACACTCAATAATCGTCACTAGAGAAAAAAACTAAGTTATGATTAAATACGAGATTACATTAACTACTCTCTGCCTTGTGCATTCTCTTTATATACCACACGAGCCAGGGCTTTGTAACAACCGACTAGAAGTTTCCTCTTAGCACCACACCGCCAAAAAACGTGGAAAGCCCCAAGCTGATCCAACTTCGAGGTTGATCTTCCTCTGCGCCATAGAGAATCTGACAAATCAACACGTCTAAGTACGAAATACGACACACTTGGCTTCAATGCTGGTTCAAAACACCTCCACCATTACTGTTTCACTGGATTAGCGTCAATGAATTTAAAGGAGCTCAGACTATCGCGTGGAGATCCCTTTCAGTGGACATCAAAGTATAGAAGTAGCAGATTGGCACACACAGACTGCAAACCCCATCTTAGCCGTCGGTATTGCCCGACAGACCTTATAATGGACGGAGAAACACACATGAGAATAAGAACCGTCAGGCCATTCGTGAATCGCTAGGTGTAATGTGCAAAACTATACGCCGTGATACTTCTTCGATACAGGAACAAAAATCTTACACTGGAATTCTGTACTAGAACTGGTTGGACTCCATGGAAAGGCCGAGTACTGGCTTCCATCAAATACTTTACCGAGGTAACAAAAACACAACAATTCCTGGGGTGGAGGAGACACTCACACACACCTCTGAATATTATATTCCACTGCCTGCCAATAATCCTCCCTAAAACTGTGTTACACACTGGACTTTTAACATCAATATGGTTTATAACAACAACATTTGTGCACCACTAATCAGCTGCGAGTGTGTCACACCATTTGCATTTTAATCATTATCCTGATGCAAAAACATTTTATTTTTTTTATTTATAAAGCCCAAAACAAAATGTATATCTGAGCTTAAATTATGTTGTTACACATACTGTTCCCAAAGCTAAGGAATAACATTTCATGGTCAAATTTCATTTTTCATTCCGTCACCTCAATATTTCCTTGGTGGTGAGTCCTGTTCGACTGTCCAGTGCAGACATCACAATCATACCAGAGTGCAGGAAAGACAGATTGCATAATCTAAAAGATGAGCTCGGGCTCTTGAAATAGTCAAATACTTATCTGCTCCCTCAACCCAAAACAGGACAAGAACTACAAGGCCAACATGTTGCATGTAAAAGGTGTAGACAGGACATTAACATTTGAACCACTTAGTAGTAGGCTCTATTAGGTCAGGGTTCATGAGGAGCGGGAGCCATTTAGAAACTTTGGAGCGCTGCCTGTCTCTAACCAGGCAGAGGAAGAGTGGACTCACGGGTTAGGATTGATTACAACATTAACTCCATAGACTTCCATGAATTAGCACGGGGTGGAAATGCTTTACGATGACTGACACACGTGTTTAGATGACACTCCTTCACACATGCAATTCATTTTGCCTTCCGAGGGCTCTTGGCAAGCCCATCAAATTCTTTGCAGCAATGCGAGGCATGGCAGCAGTGCATCAGGCCAGCTCACATTTCAAACGGGTGGCTCATTTGGCGCGGCTTTTTGCAAGTCCTTCTAGAAATAATGTCTGGGGTGGTAATATTTGAATGCTGTCTCTAGGGGCTCTCGGCTTTCCTCTTCTACCTTCATTGCACAGAGACAGAGGATGCACCAATCAGAGTGTGGCACTACCTTAGGTCCTACTAGCTCGCCACTTTGTCATCTTATGGTCAAGGTATGTCTGTTTTTACACTGTGAGGTTTATCTCAAGCACACTTGATTGATTGATTCTTCTCACTGATCTTTTAGAGGTTTAATCACCGGCCCTCTCATTAGACAATGCCATACTTCTAATCTAAACCCACTGTGTAAAATGAGACTCCCTTGAGGACCTGCAACCCCCACCCTTACACATGCACACATACAATTCTGTTCACCCCCAGCAAAGAGTTTCCCTGGGCTGCACTGGTTTATTGAGTAGAAGTGTTCGAGTCTTGGGAAGGAGAAGCGTCTAACAGCAGCTGTCACAGTCACTTGTCAGATGGGATAGTTAACCCTAGATAGCACAGCTGTCAGTCAAAGCAGCCGCGGCACATTTTGCACAAGGGGGTGGTGACACGATGAACTTCAACCAACTGCTGACACTTGTTCAGGGCTGACACATGGCTGTGCACCTGTATCTCGGCCAGCTGTCCCTCACCCTACAGGTGCACTCTCAGAAGCATTTCTTCAAGGAGGTGTCTCTTTTGTCCTAATAAAACCTATTGCATTTGATATTACCTGTGTTCATGTAAATTTCCTTTCATTTTGTGTAAGTCAAGTGAATTTTGAGACTCTAAATTGCCCTGGGGTATTCTGCTTTAGACCTGCAAAGGACTGGCGTCCAGTCCAGGGCGTTTCCCTTTGATTCATGAATTTGTGCTTGACATGTTATACCTTTGAAGATCCTTTTGAGCTCAGCTCCTGAGGAAAGGCTTGCTGGTACCTGCGAGGTGAGTTATCAAATTTTTTTAAAAGGCAACTTTTTTGTCAGTTTTGTCTTCATGAGACATTGAAAAGAGAATTATTGCGCTTCGATCATAAATTACTTACAACATGCTTTGCTAACTCTGTTTAAGGTCCAGTATGTAACATTTTGGAGGATCTATTGACAGAAATTGAATAAAATATTCATAACTATGTTTTCATTAGTGTATAATCACCGAAATATAGGAATTGTTATGTTTTTGTTACTTTAGAACAACTATTTATATCTACAGACATTGTGGGTCATCTTCCATGGCCATATTGAACCGTCATGTTTCTACAGTGGCCCAGAACAGACAAACTAAACACTGAATCTAGGTAGGGGAGTTTATTTTTTTTTTTATTGCCTTTAATCAATAGTGACAGCTGATGAGTGACAGGAAAGGTGGGCAGAGACAGAGGGGGTGACACACAGAAAAGGCCTTCAGGTTGGATTATTTGAACGGCCGCTACAGCAAGGACTCAGCCTTGGTAGACGGGGCACCAGCTCTACAAGGTGAGCTATCCTATCCTAATTTCTCCTTTGTTTTTTAGGTATAATATGTTAGTGAGTGTTAAAAGTGCAGGCAATTTTGTTACCTTCAGACAGAGCCAGGGTTGCTGTTTACCTGTTTCAAGGTTTAATGTCAAGCTAAGCTAACAGGCTACTGGCTGCAGCTTCATATTTAAGTTACAAACATATAGGTGGTATCAATTTTCTCTCATCTAACTCTCGGCAAGAAGGCAAATACTCATATTTCCCAAAATGTCAAACCATTACTTTAAAACTATTATCAGAAGCAGACAGAGGTGTCAATAAACACATATCAACAAATAACATAACATCAAGTAAAGTCATGACATTTACATGATCTATCTCCTCCTGATGATGGTTTTAAAGTAAAACTGAAAGCTTGAAGCTTCAAATATTCCTCTGTCCTTGTTCTAAATATCAGTGGATCCCCCCAGTACAGGACCATTTGTTGCACTTTTAAATGGAGTGAAAACGCAGGTAAAATAATCATAAACATTGTTATACATAAACCTTAAGCACATAGATTATCCACTGCTGGTAGTGCAGCTCTCTGCGAAATTGAAACATTAAGTTTAGAGAACAGAAATAGTGTAAAATAATCAGAACGGTTATAACTTCAGCAGAAAACTGTATTTATGTAGGACATAGCCTATAGTAAAAGGCAAGGTCTTCACAGTATTTTGCATTGAAAGTGTCTGAAGAACAACAGTGACTCACAAAAGGTTGATTAATTATCTTAACCCAAGATCGACATGCTAGCATTCCTCTGAGCTTTCAACCTCACCTTGTCTTTTTTGTCAAATAACAAGGTCAAGAATAAACTTTTGCACCTAATAAAAGATTTAATTCCCCTTGCATGTTTTACAGTGGATTGGACACCTTGTGATAGATCATCATTGGAGTGAGCAGATAAGCTGAAGAATGTCAGGGTCACAGTTTTAAGCAGCGCAGTGTTTTGCAGGATCTTCTTGCCAAAGGTATTTCGATATTGCCTGAAACAATAGTCTCTGAAATGTCCTCGTCAATCAAAGTGCATAAATGAGTACACGTTCAGTATACGAGACACACAAACCTTAGTCTTCTTGTTTCTGACCTATTTCGAGACACCAGTCAGAGCTACAGTGCATGAGGACTGATCACAAATATTTTCCTCTAGATCACACAAGAAAGCTCTCTCCAGTGTAGTGTATTGCATCAGATGCAAACCTCCTGCTAACCAGATCATCAAGCAGATGTTCCCTCTGTACTCCCAGGCTGAGGTCATACCTCAGGAGAGAAGGGGGTCTGTACATCTGGAGCTGGCTGGAGCATTGTAAGTGATAGCCATCATGACATCACCTCTTCCTGGTTTGGCCTCCAAAGACAGATCTGCAGGGCAAAAATAGACCGCTCCTCAAACAAAGCTGATGACTGATTGCAGCAAAAATGATTACGCTAGTGGATAAACCAAGAGGACATTTGAGGTCAAATGTCACAGAGAAAGGGGAAGAGCTGTAAATGGAAAATTATATTTTATATAATTCTGTTAAATTGATTCAATATTTTAGATATTTGTTTTTAATGTATAACAGAGAGGGGCAAATTATTTAATTGTCTATATGGGAGATGATTAATTGTTGAATATTCTGGACAGAGGATTTTTATAATATGTTACGTGTTTGGTGTGTATACCCTAGATTATATCCTTTGATCCCCCCCCCCCCCCAGAATGTAACTTAAGAAA
>NW_023339729.1:20154125-20170290 GCF_004916995.1 Morone saxatilis | reverse complement strand
CAGTCTGTCCACCAATTTGGTCCAGACTGAATTATTTCAACAACTATCTAGTGAATTACCATTGACTTCCCAGGGAAAACATTTCAATAAGTCTGGTGATCCCTTAAGCTTTCATCAAGCGCCATCATTGGGTCAAATTATCTATTTGTCCAATACTTTGGTTTATGACCAAATACTTTCCCATCATCTTTTCCCATCAGCCTCAGCTATACTTTGTGTTTAATGCTGTTTAGTAAATGTTACTGTCAGCTGATGGTTAACATGGTAAACATTATATCTGCTAAATATTAGCATTGTCAGTATGCACATGTTAGCATGATAATCTTAGCATTTAGCTCAAAGCGCTGCTGTTTTGGTTCTATGTTTGTATGTATTCTGTATGTCTTAGAAGTAGTATCGTTGACTGTGCTTTGGTTTAAGTGCACCTTTTGATTTGTTTACATGCTCATATATGCTGAAAATGTGTTTTAAAAAGAGTAAAAAATGGTTTTGGACGGCAGTGCTCATAAATACATAACAATGGGACACTATGTTTCTCTAACTCAATGGGTGGTGAGGTGGCATTTGCTCTATTGCGGTATCATGACACCATATGAAATGAATGTTGCCACCGCATTGCAACTGTAGCTGCAAATCACTTGCTAAAAATGTAACATGATTTTAAACCGTTTTTTCTGAGCCAATGTTCGCTTGTAACCATAACAACAGCAGGTCACAGAGCAGTAAATGAAGCAAAGCGTACACACAGCCAACCTGGGAATTCCCCCTCTCACATGGGGGACAGAAACTGTACCCAGACACTGTGATGATGTCACCAATCTATAATTGATCCCTGTGGTTACTGCTGTCATGTGATCAGGACAGATGTGTACGTGTGTGTTTAACAAGGACTGGAGGGGGGTTGATATGTTTTATAGCGACTTGAACAGGATCAGACATTTACGGAACAAGCTCACTTAACTGCCCAACCTTATTAGATGATCCTCCGTCTCGACTCCCATTTAATTCATTCCTGAGTAAACTAACCAAGGCTTTACTCATGTGTGAGCGTGGTGTCGTGTGTTGCTTTCAGCCAGATAAGTGCATCGTCCGTCTCCTTTACCCACCCCCCACCCCTTCTACCATCTTCAGTTTAAAGACTCGGCCCTCGGTGGGTTGGGGAGCGGGCATCGATCATGACTGTTTACAACAGTCCTTCCTCTCAAGCCCAATTAGCTGATCCACCTTGATTTGACCTGCTCTTTATGAGCTCTGAGCATTTTCCCTCCTGTCTCAGGTGTGCAGGATGCCAAACGCTATCTCCTTCTCTCCACAATAAAATAAATATTGTCTTCATCAGAAGAAAGCTTGTCATGTTAACCAGTGACAGTTACACTTGTCACCAAGCCCCTGACCTAGACAAATAGGATGCATTATGTTTTAACAGAAACACAAAGCCATATCTAAATCTATAAATGTATTTTTACCTCTTAGGACATTGATCCTATTTCAGTCCTATTTATATTTCACATATACAATTCCAAATGCACACAACATACAGGGAACTATGTGAGCAAATATACCAAGAAAGACAGAAGACACAGTAAGTGAATCTCAGGCCAATTCAAAAGCTTGATATTCCTCAAAATTCTGGAAAATGAGAGGTGATAACTTTCTGTGTAGGGTTATGTAGAAGACACCTATAATTGTTGTGTGGTCATAAACAACAATGCATTTTTTAACATACATAACAGTAACATTGAATCCTTTAAGGGTCCATGATTATGTTACCAAATCATGATTTTCCTTGGTTGACTGCATAATCAAACATAAATACAACTTATCAGTTATCACAACAAAAGCTTGTATTTGCATAATGTTTTAATGAAACTAATTTTTTATATATAAATCAAGAAATATGTGAAACACAGGCAGAACTGCCCACTGGTGCAGAAATGCAGCGAATCTTAAAGTAGGTTCTTAGCGCCATCTATTGGTAAAAAGTTGTCAGTGACGCTCTCAGTTTAAAGTGCGCCAAGTAGCTTTATGTAATGGCACATACTATTTCCAATGCTGGAAATTAACTAAAAATGTTCTCAAATATCCACCTTCATAAAATGTATAGAAATAGCTGTAACAAGCATCTTAAATGCATTACTTATTTATAAACTGGTAAATTCTGGATTTTCGATAACATCTACTCAACACACATGAGAAAAAAAACACGTATATTTTATATATATATATATATACATTTGTTTGAAATGCTCCTCAAAGTGACAGAGAGTAATGAGTTTGTCCATGTGAGCTTGGATACATAAGCTAGGTCTTTCAGACAATGTTCTCAAGTTTGTTTCTCAGTAAGATTTATCATCAGGACTAGCTCTAGCTGATTGGTGAAGAGTTACAATAATTAGACAGGACGGATCGAGCATGTTACAGGTCTGCATTTACTGTATCTGTACGTCCATTCACCTGAATATCCTGAGATTCTTTCTCTTTTATGGGAAAAATGGTTGGACCCCTGGATTCAGAAAACAGCAGTCAGATCTGAGAGACAACTATTATAACTAGAAACAGATCATAAACTCTGAAAGGTCCAATCTTCTAAAAATCACTCAGAAATAACAGGGATATTCTATGTTTATACATTTTTAAGGGAATGGAAGCATCAACTGTGCTACTACTACGTTTTTTCACCCACAACTAAATGGTCAATAAAAGTTATGCAAAATAGAAGCTTTCAATGCCAGGATTTAATACCTGCTGATCCCATAATTGTTCTTCTGTTGTTCATCATCATTGCTGATTCTAAAATGTGCTGCTGTAACACAAATTAAGAAAAAATAAAATGCACGATTTAGACAGTTTTGAATTTTAGAAACCTGATGATTGTAATGTTGCCTGTTTGAAGGGTGACGGGTTTATTTGGTGAATGTGTAATTTTTGGACCACATCTGCAAGCACGGACAATATTTGTTTAAAATGGCCAAATTAGATGGATGAAAGGTTAAAAGCTTACAATAATGATGAATGAGTCATATAAAATACATATTTGCCTTTTAAAGCCCTGAAGCATGCTTTTATTGCTCAACGCTATGTTATCTGTGCTACACTATCTGCGATTTGTTTGAGTCCATGTCAGTCACTTTTTTAATATCGCTTTGGGTTGGTGGCTTGAAAATGACCACAGCTTGGGCGGCTGTGGCACGGAGGTACAGCGGGTCATCTACTAATTAGAAGGTTGTTGGTTCGATCCCTGGCTTCTCCCACTGCATGTTTAAGTATCCTTAAGCAAGATACTGAACCCCAAATTGTTCCTGATGCAGTGTCATCGATGTGTGAAAGTGGTGAATAAATGTAGTGTAAAAGTGCTTTGAGTGGTCAGAAGACTAGAAAGGTGCTACATATACAGGTCCTTTTACCAAGATGCCTTATGTCAGTATAAAAACATCCCCCTCAACTCCTTTGTTGTCTGTACTCGCCTATCTGGGGATAAATTACCAACATCACTTTTTAGTTGGTGTAGTGTCTAAGTGTTATTATCAGAGAGCAGATAGCATATTAGACAAAACAGTAGGTTGTCTTGTTCTCTATACATCATATTTTTCCAGGTTGGGTTTCTGTTTTCCAGACGAGTTTCAAATTCAGACCAGTTGGGGGGTTAATGGATGACTGAGGTTGTTGAAATTCACCCCTGGTCCCACTTAAAATCTTTGTATATTTAATGAAGATGAAGAGTGTGTTTTTTTTTACATTTTTCCAAATATTTTCACCTTTACCTCTGTGTGCCGAAGTCCACACTTTTAAAACATACTCTACATAAAACATCCATTTGAACTTTTAACTGCATGTTTTCACACACGTATAATATAATAGTATTGATTGAATAATAGTATTGATAACTCAAAATGTACTTTTTTGAGCACTACAAACATGGACTTTGCTACACGCCTGAAAGATTGGTTTTGTATGCACATCTTCTGCTCCTCCATAAGATGTCAGTGTTGCACTGCAAACAGTTATCGTCCCCCAAGAAGTCCTGTCAAAGGAGCCTTTGAAAGTCTCTTGGCAGCACCTGACTCACAGCTAAACACTGGTGCATTTGGATGGAAAATCATACTCTCACTCAGGCCTCAAGAAACATTCCATGTCAAATTATTTAAACTTTTCCGTCAAAATAGACTAAATTTTTTCGAGAACCTTTTTAAACTGAAATGGTTTGCCAGTAATTCATGGAGCTAACATGGAGGCCAGTGTTGATTTCTATGGTGCCAAAATAGACAGAGTAAAGCCTAAAGTAAAACAATATCTCAACCAATGGTTCATAACATCTCAGCGATGGGATAGACTGCCAGCAGTGGTTGCAGTGCGGTCAGGTTGAGGTGAGGTTTTGGGGTTGTCGGTTCCTCCTCAAGTTTAGCTTAAGTGGAAATTGAGGTTCGGTTTGGCCTGGCTTGTGTGGGTTTAGAAATGGAGCGGGAAATGGGGAAGTTTCTCAAGCAACCTACTGTTCCTTTGCATTGTCAAAAGATAGATCAACAATCCACAAAACATCAAAATATTTGTGTGTCTAAATAGTGTAAATGTAGAAAACAAAATGCTCCTGTTCTGCACTGTCAGAACTGTTAAGTTGGACAACAAATCAAGCATATGAACATGCAATTCGAGCACTGCAGTCATAAAACGATTTCCACCCATTGAAGTTTTTTAGCGGGACACGCTGTTTTCATTTCTCAGTTCCACTCTGAAAATTTAGAGTGTCCCCATGGGCAGGGTGGGGTGGCGGCTAGGCAGAGTGAATGGGAAGGTATTACACAGCATGACTACAGTCCGTCTCTGTGTCTACGTCTATGTTCCCCGACTGCTGCCCTTGTGAGCTCACCGGCCACTGACAGGGAATTGGCTGCAGTCTGCTCTCACTGAGTGATTCCCCAGCGGGACAACCTGCCAAGCAGCGAGCTTGCCAGCAACCCTCTCATACATTCCTCAACAGAGCGGCCACTGCCAGCCCGGCCAGTCTGGGTGGGTGCCACCCAGTGCTTCCTTAGCTGCCCCAGACACCTGAACTAGCACAGGAGTGGAGGAGAAAGAGAGAGAAACAGGGATAGCTGGAAGGGTGCATGGTGGGAGTGAGAGCTGTGTTGAATAGCCAGCAAACAGCCACTGCAGCTGTTGTGGACTTTTCCACAACGATTCCACTGTTCCAGCTTCCAGTAGAGCACTAATTAAAACTGTGCCCATCCCTCTTCTTGCCAGATCTTTCCTTACATACATACATGCACACATGCTCTCTATCATACATACACATCCCAGCCCTCCAACCGCATCCAGCATGTTTTAATTAAGTTACTTACCACCCTTTGCTGTGAACAAAATGAACACACTGTTTTCTCTTACTGATTTACAGCTGCAACTGATATTTTTGACCACTTGGGGGCAGCAGAAAGAGTTGTAAACGCAACACTGACATATTTTCAGCTCATGAAGTTTGTTATGGTGAACTGCTTACCTTATTTACACATTCAGCAGATATATGTGTCCTGTTTTTGGCCATCTGATGAATCCAGTAATCTTCTTTTGGTTAAGTTTTTGATCTTCACCAACATCCTGAAAAAAATATCTGCCCCTTTAGCTGCTAAGTGCTCCACAATGTTCGCTAACTGGTTGCTAACTTTGGTTCTGGGCAAAAGTTTTTCACCTGCTGAGTGTCGAAATGTCGAAATGTTGAAATGAGATAAGAGCGACACAGTGGGCAGTGGTGTTTCCTAGTATAGCCTACCAAATGAGCAAAAATGTTGGCAAACCTCTAAAAACTCCCTGGTCTGAATACCAACACTGGCTGCAAAAAGTGTCAAAGTGTCCTGATGCTGTGCCTAGGGTTTGTGCTCTGGACTAAGGGATCATGTAATTGCAAAAAGTATGACTATTTTCATCTTTAATTCATCAGATTTTTTTTTTTGGATTCATTTCTTAATTAAGCTTAAACCAGAACCGATGGTGACATCTTCAAATCATTTGTTTTGGCCGACTAAACCCAAATATATTCTTTTTAAAATTATATAAAATGGAAAAAGGCAACAAATCCTCCCATTTGATGAGCTTGAATCTGCAAATGTTTGACATTTTTGGTTGATAAATGACAAACTATCAATCAATTATCAAAACTGCTAAGAAATCAACTGTTCTCGACTACTCATTTCAGAAAGGGAACTCTTCTCTCTGTACCTTGGAGGACACACATGTTGTAAAAGAACAGAAATATATTGCTTTTCTTAGTGGTTGGGCCCTAATTGCTGCACAAAAGAATAATGAAGTGTGTTGGCTTCCAAGAGAAACCTTTGGTCCCAGCCACTTCCCTTCACCTTCTCCAGAGTGGGCATTCCTATATAGATTAGCTGGAAATCTTTCCTGTTCTATTGAGGATAATCCCCCGAACAAGGCTGCTCGGCTCTCATATTAAGAATGATTTAGGCACAGTGAATTCCGGTCAGGTCAAGTCTCCACTTTCATGTTGTGATGTGGCTGTTCCAGTTGTTATACGTACCTTGTGGAGAGAATAGGAGCGGACAGAAGAAAGGAGAGGAAAAGAGGGCAGCTTTTTTTTTACTGTTCAAACAGAGTTCAAAGTCATCATGTGGATTTGAAACATGAATTAAGGTCACTGATACAGGACAGCTCAGTCCATTTGAAAGAAAGCGAGTGTGTGTGTGTGTGTGTAGCTTGAACATGAGTGTCAGGGAGTTAACTTTTTAAGACGTTTGAGGTCTTACGGATATTTCCACATCAGGTTTTCCTTCAGCCTCACACACACTACCCACCACATAGCAGAACATTCATCAGGAGTGTATTAGCATGAATGAGAGTTACAAGGAAGCGCGGGTGCACATGGGCTTTTTTTTCCTCCTGGGGTCACACAGAAGAGAGTGACTCACATGTATTTACTCCACATAATGTGATTTAAAAGTGACTGAGAGGACAGTGCTGCCTTTAAGATAACAGGAAGCTTTAATTATCCCCGTAGCAAAATTGAGTACAGAGGGTTAGTTAAGCTGCTGTGATGTGATTCTATTTTCATTTCTAAACTGAAACAAATGAACCCAGTTCATTTCTTTTTGTCCTTTCTGGCACAGATTCATGAATACTGGGAAATGATTTTTGGCAACAGAACCAATAAGCTCAGCTTTATTTAGTTCAGCTCATTTTAGTCAAATTCAATAGTGTATAAAAGAAATCTGGGAAGATTGCTGTAGGCAGTGAACTGTCACACTCTCTCTACTTTACTGCAGATTTTGTAGGCAAAGGCAAGCAAGAAAAAAATGGCTCCCTAACAAGATTTATAATTTTACGCCAAGGGTTCAAGCTTTGGCTCATTCCCCCTGAGTAGGATTGGTCAGCAGCATCTATAATTTTAATTCATTCATGGAAACACTGCACTGTGTTCCTCCTTATAGTGACTGTGTGTCAGAGGAGATGTGGGTCCAATAAGAACATAATACCAGAATTAGCCGTGGAAAAGCCTCCTCTGATGGAGCACGGGGAGAAAAGACTGGCTTATTTCAAGCTAAAGTGAAAAGGACAGTATGGGCAAGACAGGGGTTTTAGTGGTTTTACAGTTCAGTGGTGGTGTTTGAAAGCATGGTCTTTCAGCAACGTGGGTGGCACAGTTGTTCCTAGCATCTCTGCTATTGTATTGTCATTGGCTCTATGCACTTGTCAGCATCATTGCTCACTTTCTCAGGATAAATGTTGATTTTGCTTTATATAAGGAAAGCCGAGGCAGCAGCGCTTTGATTCGTGAAATTGCCATGGCCTTGGTGTGAGAGCTTGTGTCACTGCAGATGTCCAAATTCCTCTGACATGTTTATTGTTTTCTTTTATTTTGCGTTCTGCACAGCTCGAGCGCCACTGTTCCTGTAGCTACTCCTCCATGCGAAATCTTGTGTGTCGTGTAAACAGAGAACCAGAAAATAACAAGCACAAGAAAAGGGAAAATTTCCACCCCAGCGTCGTCCTCTTTTTTCTCCCTAGCCCCCTTCAGTGTACCCACCACTTGTTGTCCTTTATTTGTGGCCTAAGTGCTTTGGCATTAAATCTTATTATTTTTTGGTAAATAAACCAGTTTCTGGTAGGAATTACACACAACTTGGTGTGAGGTCCTTTTCAGAAAGGGGCCTGGATCCTTTTATCTAAAATGTTTTCTATTTCTGCTTTTGTAAGACACTTTTGACTGCTTTGAAAGAGAGAAACAAGGTTTTTCTTGCGTTTCTGGGAGTGAGGTTGGGGATTTTTCTCAGCATTGTGGTGAGATTTATTCGAAGAGGCTGCATTTTTTCCTGATTTCCCTCTTTGTTCTCTGTAAGTAGTTCCAGGTCCCCCCTCACACACATACACACTCATCTGTGTGTGTAAACGTGCACGAGGCTCTGTGATTTTGCACATGGGTGTATGAGTGTGTGTGTGTGTGTGTGTGTGTGTGGAGCACATGTGTGAATGTGTGTGCGTAAGGGTGAGGCGGGGACTTGATGTGACACCTGCTGTTGGGATGAATAGGGTCAGTGGCAGGGCCCTTCAGCAGGCAGCAGCTGCTTGTTCTCACTGCAAGCCTGACTCTCTCAGCGTTCCAAAGCCTCCAAGACTGCAACTGAGGCCCTGACACAACACATAGTGCCCCCTACCACCATCCCCTATCATTACAGTTATTATCTTCAAGTATTGCAATTCCCCCTCTCCCAGGGTCACGATCTTAATCGTTCGGAAGGAAACGTAAAATTGACCTGAGGAAAACATCAAAAACGAACTTCAATTTCCATTCTAGCGCTCTCTGAATGCAGGAAGAGGTTTCCAGACAGCTGCTGACAGACAAAGATTCTTGGTATTTGGTTGGTCTGACCTGTCTATGCTCTCTTGCTGTGTGGTAGTCTGCCCTGCGTGTGACTTAGTAGGTTTGAAAACATTCCCTGTGGCATAACAGAGGAGGATAAACAGTGAGGTATGAAAACATCAGTCTGTGTTTTAGCAGTGTTTCAAATGCCTCGACATTGACTGTTGAATTTGTCCTCTTTTTTGATAGATTTTTAATTTAAATTCAGAAAAATAACATCATAACAACCCTTTACAAACACATCATATATGGTAGAGTTACAAATCACAGCAGATATCCTTTCACAGCATTTAGTTTCACCAGCCAAGGTAGCAGAGATACAGTATTTACCCTTATCTATCCACCAGAGGTCAGCCTTTTATTGGCAAATTCTTAGGAAAGTCTCAGAAAATTGCTTTTTTTCATTAAGAAAACTTGCATTTAATGGCATATTTAATAAATTACCAGCAACTGATAAGAAATATTTAAAATGTTGTGCAGCGTTTCACTGGACAAAGTAGATCCCACGTGCAACAGGGGTGGTGTTTCTGTGACACTGGTGATGCCAGCGCAAGGAAAACCCTTCTGTCAACATAGTCCATTTGGGCTGAAGCACACAAGCAAAGTACAGAGTGTGGTCCCGTTGCAGTGTATTTCCTAAATGAAGGGTTCCTTCAACAGACATCAAACAGGCAACTAATGGTGCTTGGGTATTCCAGGTTTTTGCCTTGCTGGCTAGGAAGAGAAATAACAGCCTTGAACAGAAAAAAAAGCAACAAGGTTTCTAGTTGTGTTGAAAATTATTATTACTTTACAAAATACTTGGCATAACAGCAAGTTCTGAGAGTGCTGAAAACTTCCTCGCCTCTATTAACCATTTTATTAACCCGAACACCTCTTCAGTTACCCTCTAATGTTGCGCGTCCCTTTTCATTTGAGGCACATAGGTTGCAAGAAGTCGCTCTAAGATGAAGGCTGCATGGGCTTGGTCCTTTTGAGGAGTTTGTAGTTGAAGTACACGATAGCCTTGGACTGTCGGGCTCTCTTGGGCCAGCAGGTGCGTCCGTTGCCGAAGTAGTCCTCCAAACACTGACAGGTGTAGGAACCATCTGTGTTGACACACTGAGCATGGCGGCTGCACCGGTGAGACCCAGTTAAACATTCATCCTTATCTGTGGGGAGGAGAGGTAACTGTTTAGACACGAGGAATGCTTGTCAGATATTTAATCGTTTCTTATCAGAGCGAGGCTGCTTCATAGCTAAGTCATATTCGATGGAGGGTATGGAGAGAGCAAAGGGTTTTGAAAACGTTCTGTTTCAAACCTGCTCGAGAGATAATTTTGCAATGCTCATCACATGGACCAAAACAAAAACAGCTCGTGGGTGAGCCCACCGCTGAGTGGGTGAGCTATGATTATGAGTGCTCATCAAATAAACATGGTCTCTGGATCCTCTGCTGCCAAATCCTCATCTTCACATGATCCCTCTCGCTGCCAATTAAGACAGATGAGGAGAACATGTGGAGCTGTGATCCATTTATTTAAGTAATTTACAGGATTGGACATGGAACCGATCTGAATGTGGCTTAAAAAAATGTCATACTAGGGCGTTGCTGTGGCCTAGTGGTCTAAGACTCATAAGGCGCTGATTCTTGTGGGGGGACTTCTGTTGCATGATATCCTTGTTACTCTTTCCCCTGTGTTTTTTTATGTCCAAATGTTAAAAGAAAACCTCACACATGCCTTAACATTAAAGCACATAAATACAGGAGCATGTATACCACCATTTTATGAGATTTCATTAAAAACATGTGTCCATCTGCTTAACAACAATGGGGAAGTACTGGAGACCACACCTCGACACTGCAGCGAGCCCTGGAGTGTCCCCATCACAAAGCCATCTCGGCACACACACACAAAACTGCCGAAAGTGTTCTTGCAGGTCCGCCGTGGTGGACACATGTCAGCATCCCGCTGACACTCATCTACATCTGCAACACAACACAAACACGTGTCAAAGACCAGCAAAACATTTGGCTAATTTCGTTGCACAACAGTCCAAAATTTTTGTCCCTCCTTGTCCACACAAACCAGCTCACCTCACGCATAAACACACACATTCACACACACACAAACCAAACCTCTCAAGGACAAGCTGCTTAAATGTTTGTCTTTGCTCAAAACAATAATTACCTTCAAAAAGACACGAGAGGCACAAATGAGTACCTTGACCTTGTGACTGCGTCTTTGTACTGAAGCTTTGAAAGGTGCACTGCTGTTCATAAACAAGGAATGACCCAAGCACACAAATCTTTCACCTCAGGTGTGCAGAACGAAGACCTCTGTGGCGTCTTCTGGACTGCATTTACTAATAATGACACACAAATACAGTAATTGGTTCTCGAAATTTATGTCAGTTGTGACGATGGCCTGAGTTTCAAGTCTCTCACAGACACACACAGCTACATATATCTTTTTGAATGTATGGTAACTTTATCTTATCAGGATATAGATATATTTTTTCATACCTCTGTCCAAAATGACAACAGATTGAAGACAATAAATGACTGCCTTACTCCCTTAGTAGGTAAGTAGGTGTAAGAACCAAACTTTACTGCTCCATGTACAGTTCCTCGTATACTTGTCCCAGACTACATTAAACACAGTTGTGCATCTGTGAGGCAAAAGCTATGATTTCTCTCCGTTTTGGATGTTGAATCGTTCCCAACGAAAACTCTCCCACAGTGTGAAAAAATCTTAACAGCCGTGAGAGAGGCTGTTGAAGGCTTGCTTCATTACAGGACAGGAGGTGTATGCTGCTGAGGTATCGGGGGGGGGGGGGGGGGACTTCAGTCATAAAGCGTTTGGATACTGAGGAGAGACTCCATGGTATGCTTTCCTTTACACAAGGTAATTAAAGGCTTTTTACCATTGGGTGGACAGACCCAGTGGAGAGGTGCCATGGGTAAGTTCACTGCAGGTAGTTAACATAATGTGCATGGGAAGCTGTGTGCATCACCTGCTCTACAAATAAAGCCAAATAGAGAAGATCTGGCTCGACATGAAGGTAGCAACAACAACGCACAAATTAAAACTGTAATGTAAAGTAATAGAAGTGCTACGTGTAGATGGGTGAGGAATGTTGCAGGAACTTTCATAGGTGACCGGGAACCTTTTTAGGAACTACAAACTTAACCTGAATTTTGATGAATTAGGGACACAATTTAGTTTTTGCATCCAAGTTCCTTTCTCTTAGCATTTATTTGAAGTTGTGTTTCTTCTCATTTGACCTCTGTTTTGTTCTCTTACAACCTCTGAGAAAAACACAGTTCAAGCTTACAGTACAAAGACAGCTAAGAAGAAGCATGAAAAAGCACATCTAAACAACTGAGGAATGTTTCTACGGTAATTCAGCACAGTTATGAGCTGTTGGGTGTTTCTGAGGAAGCATTACCTTCACAGGTCTTGTTGTCAGCGGCCAGGTGGAGGCCGGGGGGACACAGACAGCGCACAGCTCCCCCTCTCTCCATCTGGCAACCAAACTGGCAGCGCAGAGAGAAACATGCGGCCTCTCCTGGAAGACAGACAGGGAAACACTGGCTGAGGATCGGTCAGAGAAATAGGCCACTGGATCACCGCTGAGAGAACACACACACACACACACACATTCACACACTCATACCACCACACACACAGCAAACGCACAGTCTCTGCAAAACTGCGAGTGGTAATGAAGCCATAAACAACAATGGTGACCAAACACACCTTAAAAATAAAAATCAGTACCTCACATAAATCATTAATTTATATTTTTTCCCCTTTAAATACCCTATCACCACTAAACTTTGTTATGATATCACTTTCTATAATATAAACTGTGAATTTATGTCATAAACATTTATGTTATCCTAAAAAGGTGTGCAAACCGAGTACCGAGTACCTTTAACCTCCTATTATGGTATAAAGATGGCAGAAGGTTTCTTGTGGAAAACATCAGAAATATAATCCGTCAGTTTACGGATTTTCTTAATTGGGGTTTTGGATACTGGAGTGTAAGTTTTAAATGTTCTGTTTGAACAGGAAATTACTCACTGGTACAGGTGTATCCATCTGCACTGAGTGTGTATCCAGGTTCACAGTAACAGCGATAGCTACCGTGTGTATTCATGCAGCGCTGGGAACATGGTCTCTCCAGGAAACCGCACTCATTCACATCTGGAGTCAATATGAAACATTATTCAAACAGCAGATAGAAATCCTTGCGGTAAATGATGCAGGAGAACACAGGTAATGGTTAAGAAATTAGAAACACAAGACTGACAACGATTTTCTACATTATACTCTACCTTCATCACACTGAGGTCCTTTATATCCTGTGGAGCATAAACACTTGTCTCGTCCCACGCATTTTCCATTTGCACATGACTTCTTGCACATCGCTGTGGAGGAAGGTAGACACAGTATAAATCAATTCATGCTAACATCATTAACTTTTGTACCCTGGTATATGATAAGATCATCATTATAGCATTGTACATAAATGGAAGAATTAAAGCAGAATCAATTATTTTTTGTCCACTTGAGGGCTACGGAAAAAGCTGTAAACACAACATTGAGCAAACAGTTGCCTATTTACACATCAAGCAGATACGGATCAACGTTTGCAATAATTTTGATTTTCATGGTAATAACTCTCCTTTTATCTCTGTTTTGGTCTCAACCAACTCCTGAGGGAAATATTTGATTCATTAGCTGCTAAATGCGCCACTAAGTTCACCAACTAGTTGTCTTACGTTTGGTGTTTGTGTGTCTCTGAGCATATGAGTATGACATTCACTCATCTTTTAACTCTATTTTGGTCTCCACCAGGCGGCTCTTTGGCTACCGATTGCTCCACTACGTTTCCTACCTAGTTAGTGACTTTGTCTGTCGTTTGGTGCTGAGCACATAGCATACAATGGTTTATCAGAGCTTTTTCACTGAAAACAGCTGCCTGCTGCAGCTTGGAACAACACTGATGAGTGGTGAGAGTGAACAAAAACAAGTTGTGGGCCGTAAAACCAAAACAATGAGCTGAACAATGCTATGGTGATCTGTAGAGCTGATGGAAACTGCAGAGTTGGATGATGGTTCTTTGCATATAGTTGTTTGATGCATTGATTAATTGAGTAATTCAGCTTTAAATGCAAAAATACTAAATTATAAGTAAAAATCTTGCATTCAGCACAATATACTTGAGTATTAAAAGTAAGTAAGTACAGCTTAAGCAGAACATCCTGTTTCAGTTATATATAAAACACTGGATAATTACTGATGCATTCACACGTAAGTAGTTTTTCAAATTTTGTAGCTGGTGGAATTTATTTTACCTACTTTAGGTAATGTTGGAAAGTGTAATCTCTAACAAGGCATTGTATTTTATAAGCTAATCACATGTTCTTGTCACACATGTATGTAAAAGCTTAATCTACAAAGTGACTAGTTACTAAAGCTGTCAGATAAATGTAGGGGAATAACAAATACAGGATTTCCCTTGAAATGTAGTGGAGTAAGTAGCACAAAATGGAAAGACGGGAGTAATGGATAAATAATTGTATTTAAGTGTAGTATTTGAGTAGATTCCCTTATTTACTTTCCACCACTACTGATTCTTATGTTGATATCTTAGTATAGAAGAAAAAAAACTATATATGAGGAGAATCAGAAATGCAAGAATCAAATCTCCCTTACATTTATGTCCTAATATCTGTTGTTTTTCTGAGATGCCGAACTGATAACCTGTGAACTGTGGGTAATGTGTCATTGTAGTTGTGCTGTCACTGAATCATACACTGACTTACGCTGACAAATGCCGCTAACATTCTTCCATCCCAAACAACAGGAAGTAGTCTGACCGTAGCTGCAGAGCCCTGGCAGTGCATGACCCCGAGTGTGCTCCAGCGCATCCTCCACTGACCTGTGGAGGCTGGGACAAAAGGTTATCAGACCATTAAGCATCTTCAAGCCTTCAGGGCTTTAATTTCAGATGGATGCCCTGAAAGAAGGTGAAACATTTAAGTATTAGAAAAGCACATATGTAAGCTATTTTCCTGCCTTGCATGTAGCTAGCAGCGAGCTAAATCAATGCACTTCTAATAAAGGTTGTAGATAGCAGCCTTCGAAGTTCAGTATTTAACCAGTTCAGTGATAGGCATCACACCTTTAACAATAGTTAAACCAATGGTATTCAAAAAATGAAAGTTACATGGAAACTGTATTCACAAAAGTTTAAATTTATGTCAGTGCTAGAAAGAAACAAATGATCACAGATGAAAGATCAACATTAGGTCACCAAAGGAAGTACAATGCAGTAATTAATTTAGTAAACACACGAGTCCCTAGTTCACTCATTCACCACCCCCTATGTAATAAACACTTAGCAGTTTACTGTTATAGTGAGCAGTCAATTGAGATTTCAGATGCTTATTAATCACCAGCATTTTGCGTCATTACTGACAGTTTCTTATATTACGTCAGAATTCAGAAAGAGGCACTCCAAGAAAATTGAGGTAAATGTTGTACACTATATAGTAAATAGGGTGTGATTTCAGACACAGCTATAGAGAAACAGTGTTTTACTTTCTGCCATAACAAAGTTATGTATTTTGCATATCCCCTGAACCAAACATGATAATAACACAGAATAGGTCTACCTCTATGTTTTGATCAAAGATTACAATGATACCATATACAACATCATAAACGCACCACCCGCCGCTTCACATTATGTGCCTCAGAGCAATATTGACTTTTATCTAGCTGCTCTGAAGAATGTGTTGATAATCACAACATCCACCTAGCCTATTAACTCGTTAATGTATACTGTGGGTATACATCAGTAACTAAGCCTCACATGCGGTATGTGCCACAACTTCTAACGGGTAATACGCTTGCTTTGTCTCATTAAAGCATCGAACACTGGTACACATGTAAAGTTTGGGGCCCTGACATTTTACAGAATTAGTCATCACAACAGTCTACTCTCATCTATCCCTACTCTATCTGTCATCTACATCTATCTCACTCTATGCTTATCTATCTATCTACCCCATCTATCTACACTCTATCTACTTATCTATCTACGTAAAACTCTTTGGTTGTTTGACACACGTCTTAAGGGGTATTATTCATGAATGACCTTAAGATTTTAAAACTACAACTGCATGTAAACCAGGACATGATATTATTAAGTCCAGCCTACCGGTTCTTCCAGCATATTTTGATTCCTTCTCATAACTGAATTGAACCTGAATTCACAGATTTAACTATTCACCCTGAAAAACCA
>NW_023339729.1:20141990-20154025 GCF_004916995.1 Morone saxatilis | reverse complement strand
GATAGATAGATAGATAGACTTTGTGATGACTTAATTTCTTAAAATGTTCAGGGCCCCAAATTGTACATGTGTACCATGTTTCATGCTTTAATGAAAAAGTCAACGTATTACCCTAAATTTGGCACATACAGTAGGCTATTATCTGGACTATACCCAACAGTAGACTAACAGTTAGCTAGTATGTTGTATTATCAACACATTCTTCAGACAGCTAGATAAAAGTCAATATTTGCTTGATCACATAATGTAACCTTTTTTTGTCTTTGTTTCAAGATAAGCAAAAGAGGCCGTCATGACTGTACAGCGAGAACAATAATCAGGAGACAGATGTCACGTTAGTCCTGACACAACAATGATTTATTATATCCAGACTGCAAAAACAAAAATAGATTGAAAATAAAATATAATAAAAGCAATGAATAACAAAGGTAAATAAAAAGATTTAAAAAAAAGGGATTAAATGATGATTAAACGAAAGGGGGGTAGGGAGGAATGTAATTTCAGTAAGAAACAATCCTATATTAAGATGAATATCTCATACATTTACAACTTACCAGGTCTTTTGAGCACACTGACTCATTTACTGCAGCTGCATACTGTAACTACTTATGAAACACCTCATTCCCATGCATTCAGCAAAAAAAGTCCTTAAATTCTAAGCAGTAATAATTTCTCCCTCATTAAAATCTGCTGTCATAAACAAAAGTGCAATAAACTACATGGCCTACAGAACCACTAAACAAGCTTCATTCATAGCTGCTGTTAAATCTCCTCACACCCACACTGCAATCAGAGGCTATTAAATGATTAGACACAGGCCAAGTGGGTTCATTTCACATGCTCACACTGTACTGGAAGAGCCCCCCCTCAATAGTCTATGTGGGAAAGATCCACACCCTTTCCTTTTTTAAATAAGTTCTTGTTGTCTTTATAGATGAACAGAACTTAATTGCTCTAGAATATTGGGTTACCATTTTTTTAGCAGCAAAAAAAACAGATTCATTTCTAGAAAAGGCTTTCTTACCTGCTCTGATGATGAGCCATGGAGAGCGTAATGAAATGCACCATCACCACAAAGACCTTTTGGCTTATTCCAATCATTTTCTTCTACCACAGTTTCTATTATAACCCTTTAAGTTCATATTAGCTGCCTCTATACCCCGAAATCTGCTCCCCGTCAAACGAGATGCTCCATTCGTAATGTGTGTGTGCGTGTTTAAGAGATGCAGATGTCTTCCGTGCAAAAGGGCATTTAAGTGTGTGTGGCTGTTTGTTTGAGGAGTGGAGTCACATGGTGTAATTGTAGGGTGCTGAGAATAAGAGGTGTGACAGCTCACCTGTGTGCAAACACAGACAGAGGAACAGACAAAGAGAGGCAGGGAGAACAACAAAAAGACACAGATAGAGCAAGAATGGAAGTACGAGAATGCAAAGAACTGAAAAAATATATGTGTAAAGTTAAACTTATAAAAGAACAATTGGATAATTGGGGAAACGCACTTATATCGCTGTCTTGCCCAGAGTTAGATGAGAAGATTGATACCATTCTCATGTTTGTACATCAAATATGAAGCTAGAACCAGAAGGCAATTAGCTTAGCTTAGCTGAAGAACTCACAGCGACAGCAAGACTCGAGGAAATCACCGAAATTATTCCAGAAACCTGCAACCTGACGATTTTATGTTCATTAGTGAGCTTTAGAAATGCTGGTGTGCAGATATTTTAAACTTTGGACAGAGCCATTCTTGCTTTCAGTTTTTATAATATCAGTCTTATAAGCATATTGTGGAACTGTCTCTTTAAACTAACATGATGCAGTTAAAGATATAATATGAAACATTTCTACACCACTGCCAGAAGCTGTCATACTCCGTTTTTCCATCCAAATTTAGGCCACATTTTTAAGATACACTTCATTGTTTTTAACCATATTTTAACCAGATGAAGGATTTTAGTCAAGCTTAGCTAACATTAGCAGCAGCTCAGCTTGCAGCCCCTCCGGGACGCCCTTCAGCCACTGAACAGTGATGGAGAAGCACTGATTTTTTGCGGTGAAACTGCTTTATTCAATGTTTTTACCAGTTTTAATCACCGGGTCTGTTTGTTTTGTAGACGAGGAGACTCTGCGGATACTTCAACTCCTGGTAAAAAACAATCAAACACTGAAGAAATCCTAACCGGGAGAAGCGAAAGACTCCCATGATCCCACGCTACTTCACAACATCATCAAACTTTCTTTTGATGAAATTACATATGGCATGTTTAAAAACCCCAGAAAAAATAGTAAGTGGAGGTTTTCAACTGCTGTATTATATTATTATATAATGATTTTTTTCTCTTTTAACTTGCTTGTTTGTTACATTCTGTATTAAACTGTATACAGTAAAATGTTTAAAAATAACAGAGCAGAATAATAAATTCAATCATTTATAAAAAGTGAAAGACAGACACAGATGAGGACTAAGTGTTTTCCAAAACCTGGGATTGCAATCTCAGGGTCGGAAATAACTGCTGGCAGCCTCAGAGGTGGAGTCTTTGAAGCCTTAACTATTACCAGCACTGATCAGAGTGCAATCAGTTGTATTAAGCTCAAAGGCGGAGTCCATGTCTGGACGCTTGGTGGTCCGCTCACTATGCAAAATCACACACCCACACACCCACACACACACACACACACACACACACACACACACTTCTTGCCTTAACACTACATCTGTTTGATGAATGAACATCAGCTGTTAAAAAAGTCTTTTATAAGTTGATGTCATGTGTTAACTTCCCTACAGCTCCAGGGGAGGGCCCAGATCAAACTGATTATACCCATCCCCACCAAGGCCAACATTATTCTGCTTGTTTAGTCAGTTTACAGCAAACCAGACTTTTCTGTTCTCAATCGACACTTCGACAACAAATGTCACATATTTGGCAGGTCCTCCAATCCCATTCGGCTAATTATGAGATTACTGCGGGTAGGTGGCCCCAGGGTACCACCACTGCAGATGAGACCATAGCGTACTCAGACTTCAAACCACACAGTTTTTATATTCTACCAATCGTGCTTGTAGAAAAATGTGATTGTATGAGGTGCTGGATGGCAGGAAGGAACGTGTGGTTAAGGGTGACTGAAAATTGAAAATTGTTGTGTAAAACTTTTGTCTTAGTTCATTCTCAACTGTGTCTCTCTTTGTCCACATACACACAGCCCCACTTCCATCCCTTAACCCTCTATCTTGGATGGTTTTTGTCAAATGTGTCACCACCACACAAGTGAGGTGGAAAGAAACCATAAAATGGCTGTGCACGGTCTGCCTTGAATTAGTGCCAAACCTCACTCCATATCTGTCATAAACGATACAATTAAACCTAATCCTGCCTGCCAAAGAGGAAAGCAGTGAGGGAAATGGAGAAAAAAAAAGAAAAAGAAAGTGGCCGTCAACAGTAAAACAGAATGATAAACGTTGTCGGTGCTAGCGCAGTGTGTGGCAAGTGCAGGAGTTGATCAGAGAGTTGTGCTGTGCTCGCCTCCATCTGCCCGCATGGACTTGGTGGGAGCGGAACAAGATTTCAAGTGTGTGTCTGCTCTGCGCCAAATCTGCAGATCCTCCACCTCCTTCTCTTTTGACCACATTAGAGGTGTAACACATTGGTGGTCTTTGATTCCTCAACTTGAAAAAGGAAGCCCCACAAAGAGATCAGATGTCATTTACTGACTTTGCCTCTTTCTCACCCCCACCTGCTCAAAAAATATAACATATCCATCATAAATGATGAGGTTGGAGTGAATCCCCTGATGTGAAAATACGATTCCTGGAACAATGTTGGTGGTCAGTCACCCAGGCCTTACAGACAACCCTTCTGCTCTTATTAAATCGTACTTTTTCATAATAATAGTGACATGCGGGTGTACCGCGTGACAATTCAAATTTTCTTGAAGAATATTTGCTTTTCAGATCTTGCCAACAGAGATAAAAAAAAAGACCACCAGTGTACTGGAAAGTCAAATTAAATTTAATTGTATAACTGCTGATTATCACTAATGGTTTAACTTGGATTAACACTTGAGATTTACAGTTGTAGATTTGCTTTGTTTTTGGTGGGGGGTTTTTTGTTCTGTGTAATGGGAGTCACTTAAAAATTCACACAAAAAAATAGAAAGATGGAAATTAATTACACAATAAGCTGTGAAAGACGGACAAAATATGAAAATGTTTATACCAGTGAACACCAAGAGGATATTGAGTATTGAAATGAAAAATGTATTCAAAGGTCCAGTGTATAACATATTCATAGGTATGTTTTTATTAGCATATTATCACCTGAAAATAAGAATCGCTGTGTTTTCATTATCTTACAATGAGACGTTTTTACCTACAAACACCGCAGATTGCGATCCATTGAGTCCGCCGTGTTGAACCACTATGTTTCTACAGTAGCCCAGAATGGACACTTTAGAAAGGGCCTTTCATGTTTTGTCTAGTTTTTCCTGTACACCTCACATCTCATTCTCATTCCCAGGACAGCAAATACAGACACGAGTGGTATTCAGTTAGGTGCAATCTGCAATTTCATTACTAGATGCCACTAAATCCTACACACTGGTCCTTTAAAGCTGCATTAAGCAAAATATTTTGTATTTACACTGAGACAGATCATTCCTATGGCTACACTGCCACTACCACTAAGAATGAACATCCCACTCTGCAGCACAACACAGCTTTCTGTCACTCCCCTCCCTGCACAGGAGCTGCCCAGCTGGCAGTGCAGAAGTAAACAAGAGACTGGTAGAGAAGATTTTCTGCTGTTTGACTCATAGCAAGAAAGGTACACTGTATCTCTTATGGTGTGCATGATAAACACACTATTCTGTATCCATGCATTCACATGAATTGTTTCGAATGCATATGAAAAAGTGTAAAAGCACATCTGGTTCTAATACACATGCAAGTTTACAATATGAATATATGCATGAGTGTATATGTAAAGCAGATATTGGCCTATACATGTGTACCTATGCATGCTGTTTTCTCTATTTCTTGGCAAAAAATGCAATAATCTAACATTATTCATCGCTTTTAACCTGCTCTTTGAGACCCCAAGACCAAACTGATAATCAATAGATAAATAATCAGGTTTATAGTCTTTAGTTTATTGTATAAGTAAATATCAACCTCCATGCAGGACACAGCAAAGTATGAAATTAAGAATCGAAGTTGTCGGTCAAAGACAGGGTGTGTCATGATTGTTGTGAGGGTGTTTTTCTGATTTATGAGCCCTTCATCACCACAGACTTACTATAGTATTTTGGTTAATCCTTCTACCAGGTGACCCCCGGGATGATGGACAGTTTGGGGTCAGAGTTCGGAGAGGGTATGAAAAAGGAGTTGCCCAGGTGTGAGGGGTTAAAGACTAAAGGTCAGGAATGAGGTCAGCAGACAGGACACCTGCGAGGGCCTGATGAGGACAGCAGGGACGGCTGTGGCAGGAGGACAATGTAACAGATTTGAGGGGAAAACAGGGGGGAAGTCTTACTCCATCTATCATCATGATGTTGATTAACCTGTTTTTAATCCTCTCTCTCACTCGGATCCTGCTTGTGAGCTGTTCTTCTTTCACTTGCAGGAACATATGTACATTTACTCATCTCACACATTTCCATTAGGTCAGTTTGTAAATCGAGATTATTATACAAGGATACGTTTTACAATGCAGGGTTGTCTAATGAAATCCCACTGTAGTTAATCACTCGCTGCAGAGTCCTCCTGTCCTGGGCCGTGCGTATCCCATGCTAGTTTGTGATCCAGTCAGGATGCTTTCTATTGCTCCTCTGTGAAGGTTAGAGCAAGGCATGGGAAGTTTACTTTCTTTAGTTTCCTTAAAAAATAAAGTCATTCCTGTGCTTTCTTAACCAGGGTGCAGATGTCAGCTGACCATGACAGGTTCTCTGTTCACCTGCTCCACCTCCTGAAAGAAATACAGCCTTAGCTGCTTGTTGTTAGCAGTTGCACCCGCCCGGACAAGGTGCTCAAAGCACCAGGGCAGTGTCTGTGTTCAACATTAGATCTCTAGTACAGAAGCTTTGGGCTGCCAGGAGCATTAGCGTCCAGACCATTAGCATTAAGTAGCAGCTAGCACTTTGATAATAGCTAATAATACAAGTGAGGCTAATTTCTCCATCAGTTGACTCCATAAATCCCCAAGAGTTGAGGCATCAGAAAAAAACCCCAGATAATATAGAACTTTCCTTCACAACCAAAAAAGCACTCCCTGTATACAAAAACTTGACGTTGGCTAGTCACATCATCTGGAAAAACATGTTGCATTCAGAGCTTTTTACTCACAGGGATTATTTTGACATATTATTACTCATTATCTGACACTTTGGCCCCGTTTAACATCAACATCCGACATTGTAACATTTTTATATATGACAGAAACTAAGGAAAAGTATAAGCATGTTTTCTGATTCAGGTTTGTTTACATCAGTAATGTTTGTCAACACAGTAAAACAGGCATGTATTTTTGTTTATGATCAGGCTAATTTTTCATTTCAGAGTCACAGTCTCTGCAATTATATATAAATATGTAAATGATTTACACTGTTACAAAATTCCTGACCAGGCAAAGTCAAAAATTTTAAGTCTTCCCTTCTTCCTTCTTTCCTTCATTCCTTCATTACTTCCCTCCTGCCTTCCTTCCTGCCTTCTTTCCTTCCTTCATTCCTAGTCTGTTTGTGTAACAACCTCTTCCTGTCACCACTTTGCCATGCTTATTAGGCTATAGCTAAACTGGAAGTACACAGTGTACGGAGAGGCAGTGCAGCCATTAGACACAGAGCTTTGGAGAGATTAGGATGCACACAGTACACTACCACCACAGGCAGTCTCTGTACCAAAATGAGGATTAGGGCTCTGGCAATGGCAAGGCAGCACCACAGAAGAACACTTAACCATTCAAAAGACACCACAGCATCGCCAAAAGAAAATTTATACACCATATGTGTTTTTACCTTATGTGGCACTGATGAGAATGAATGGGCAATATTTCCTGAGAAGGAATGAGCAATATTTCTTACTCAGTTCAATATTTCACTGAGGAGAAGGGCATGTTTACTCTGTAATCCTCCATTTCTGGAATAACACTGACTTGATGTATTTATGATTCATTTTGTAGAGTGCGCTCTGACGCTGGGGTTGGAGTTATGGGGGTGCATTTCTATGATTGTGTGTGGGTTTGACTGAGTGGCCACGCACTTCTGCAATTTGTTGTAATACCAGAGCCATAAACAATGAGGTATTTTTTGTTTACCAAGCCTTTCTTTGGCTTTTTTGTTTTTCAGTAAATGTTGATTCATTAGACAAGTAAAGAGAAGGTTTTTCTTTTTATTGTTTGACTGTTGACTCACTAAAAAGCTTTACTTAATTAAGCCTCAGCTCTTAAAGGAATAGTTCAACATTTTTTTTCGGAAAATGCAATTATTTGCTTTCTCTTTCCGATTATCCTGAGCTAGAAAGATTAGGATCAACGTGGCTTACATTACCTCAACTCAGACCAGCAACTCAATTGTGTCATTAAGAGAAATTATGTTTAGTTGTCGTAGTTATTAGGGGGTTAAATGGGCAACTGAAGAATTTGGACTACCCACACCAAATTCTAACATCAAGTAAGTATCTACAATGCCTGACACACATGGGTAATTCTATAAAGCTACCACAGAGTTAGTAAGCTGAAGAGTGAACATTGCTATGCAGCTAGATAACGGCCTGACACACATGGGTAATTCTATAAAGCTACCACAGAGTTAGTAAGCTGAAGAGTGAACATTGCTATGCAGCTAGATAACGGCCACAGGATTGCGGTGAGTAAACACATTGAGAAAATGAAGTAAAACAGGCCCATTTTAATTAAATTCAACATTTGGGGCATGACGAGAGTGACTCACTGGACAACCCTGGCATTTTCAGGGAACGTCACGGTACTAACCCTAACCCAGCCACCACTGCACCTGTACAGATGATGTGCTCATGCTAGTGGATACAGCTACCAGAACCTCTGTAGCTCGTGGTTTTACAGGGAGTTATATGTTGTTTTTTTTTGCCGGTGCAGTGACTTCCCAAAGTTGTCACCAGGTTGAGAAGCTCAGGGCGGAAGGATGTCGGCCATATAGGTCTGTTTGGTAATCCACCCATGCTTAGTGTGGATATAATGACATTTAGGTGGTTGAGGTGTTGATAGGTATATTTTTGAATTTTGAGCCCACCTAGCTGTCCCTGTTTCAGTCTTTTATGCTAAGCTAGGCTAAATGTCTCCTGGCTCCAGCTCTCTACCCTCAGACATGAAAATCTAACTCTCAGCAACAATGCAAATAAGTCTTTTCCCCAAAATGTCAAACTAATTTATTTAAGCAGTTTGGGTCATTTCCTACTTTAGGCTTTAGGAATTAACCAAGCGAGGCTGATTAAAAACCTTTTCTACAATACTTCAGATATGCTGCAGTAGGATGATGGTCCTGAAACATCTGCATGCAGAGGTGTGCATTTTTCTCCATGCGTGTGTTTGTATGTGTGTACATGCTACTCTGATGGTGTGTCTGTTTGTGTGTGTGTGTGTGTGTGTGCTATCACTTGTGCAAGACCCCAACCTCTTTGCTAGTGGTGTGTGATAAACTGTTTGGCCCACACGGCGCAGCAGAACGGGCCGTGCCTGTACAGATAACAAGGCGGCAGGCATCTGGCAGAGTTCACTGGCCTGGACACACAGACACACGGACAGAGGGCTGATGCAAGCCATGGCCCCACTTCAGTCAGAGGAAACCACATCTTTGCAAGCACAGAAAACACAACTGTGCTTTACTTTCTTTTCCTTTCGCTGTTCCCTTTTTCTCTTTCTTGCACGGCAGGAAAGTTCTGGAGGGAAGTCAGTGTTGAAGAACAAATATGTACGAGGACATGGTCATCAGAAAATGCATATTGATTACAAAGGGCTCTTGTAAATGAGACAAAGAGTAAGAGCAGTCTTTCTCTGCTGCAGTGGTCAGGTGCCTGTGAACATCGGTGGCCACTTAAAGTCAACTCGCAAGACCTTTTTAGGTTTTGCTTGGTCTCTTTGGTTGACACGCACAAACACATACGCACACTATTTGACGCTTGTGCTAGCTCTAGTGTTAGCAGTAAGGCTGCTGCGGATGTCCCTCTGTTGACTCTGAATGATGTAAGCTCAAGATGAGCTCTGCAGATTAAGAGTGAAGGCAAACAAAGGACCCTGCCAAGATGAGCCACAGTGTATACAGATTAATATAACAATACAGCCACACGAGCGCTGCCGTAAACCATTTGCATAACTCTTTTTAATGTGTTTCGGAAAATTTCCTTGCTTTGCTTTGAGGGGATACCCCCACATGGAAACTTATACCTAGGTGGTCCATTCCAGCCGACATCAGTTGTTTACCTAGCCCGGCTGAGGATCACAGAGAGGGGAAGCAGACAAAGAGCGATGTGTTGTCTTTGACAGCCGCATGCACATTCGTTATAGATCAAAAATATAAGATATATGCAAAATTACACATGCACTGTAAGGACCTTCAGGCTACTGTACGTACACTCACAGTAGCACATTTTACTGTTTTTGTAACAGAATTCTTGTTAATTTCTTTCCCCCGTGTTATTCAGGAAAAGACACCACAAGTGAACAGGAATACTGTGTGTCAGTGGGAAGACCCCCTGTGAGGAGCGAATGTAAGTTTCAGTAAATGGAATTAATGTGGTCTCAATGAACAAACAAAAGAGTGCTTTGCGGCTCTGATTCTGGTTGGCGAGTTTATTCAGAAAGAAAAATTACATGTTAAAGAAGATGAAGAAGCCTATCTTCCTCTTAAATTCACAGTTTAAGCAGATTAGTCAATGTTTAGCATTTGTCATTTGTGAAGCAGTAACTCATAAAAAACATACATCAAAAGATACATCCGTTTCATGCTCTAGACAATGTTATATCTCTACAGTAATACGTTTTATTGCGACACTGCTGTATTGTTAATGGTTGATAAAACAAAATTAATCAGTTTAAGCACCAAACTTTTTTCCCCCTTTAAACTTTTCTTTAATAAGCCTCTCCCGATGAATCCCTGATCCACAGAAATATACAAATACATGTAATAAATACGTTTTTGGATGACGTGTGGGCATTCAGAAGCTGACATACTTACACACACACATCCATCAGAATCCTCTCCCATCAGTGTTGGGTGGTATCATTTATCATGGTTATATTTTGCTTCTTCTGCAGTACAAGCCAGTCATTTTTTAACCACCACCACTCCTCCTCAGTCTTACCTGTCGCCCAACCCTCAGTGCTGCCCTCAGCCCTCTACGGGGGTTTAGCATGTGTTAACATGACAGATTGAGCCCCAGTGGGATCCTTAATTGCATCATTTCATGGATGCGAGTCAGTGCTGTGGTCTGGGAGAGTAAACAAGCTCTGAATCCAGGAGCAGTGAAAGAGGGAGGAGAAGGAAGGGGGCGAGGGGGAGTGATGGAATGAAAAGTGGATGGAGAGATGAACCGAGACGGGAATAAAGATGAATACAAGGGCTGGTAGAAAGAAGAAAAGAGGAAGAGCTTTAGGGTGGGAAACTGGTGTACATAACTGAGATATTGAGATGAAACAAAGATGTGTGAAAATGTGTAGTGGAGGTGTGAAGACGGTAAAAAAAATAATCTCCTAGCTAATAAGAAAAGCTGACAAAAATCAACAGCCTTGCATGAAACCACCCAAACCTCCTCCAAGGTGGTCGGCGAGTGAGGTTTGTTTTGTTATGTGATAAGCCGAGAGTTAAGTGAGGCAGAAGGAAAAGGCAGCAGCAGCAGCAGCATGGCTGGTTGGAAAGTGTGTCTTCATTAGTAAGTGATCGGGGCCAGAGGATATAAGATTTCAGCTGCCTCGGTCGTGCGTTTCAGCAGTAGTACTCACTGAGTCAGCCCAGAGTAAACACATGAGGTCACAGAATACACTACGCAATTAGGGGTGTGACAAAACCAGATATACAACCGGGGGAATGACATGCACACATATGTACACATGCAAACAGAACCCCCCCCCCAAAAAAAACAAACAGGTACAGTCTCCCTGAAACAATCACCGCAATTGTTTACACAGTCCAGATCCAATATTCTCACATAAATCAATATGTTGGAACCTCGAAGGGCCAAAATTTTTATTCAAAAATCACAAGCGACCAGTGCCAATGTGGACAAACACAGATGTTAACGACAACATTAATCAACGCTGCTCTCCTGCTAAGATCCTTCCCTGACAAGACATCATGACTTCATGTGTTAACACATGACATCAAACTCAACCAAATGTACAACATACTGTACATTTAACAGTGATTTCCACAGTTCTGTGGTATGGTGGTGAAGTGGTAATGTACAGTTAGATCACAGTGGAAACATTTATTCATGGTGCAGGGAGAGTCAAACAGGACGTGAAGGGATGTCACAATCATAGTGGATATCGGGAGACGGTTCCAGAAAAGTGTCATGGGTGGACATGGGTGGTATCAGAAAAATCGAGTCATTGGAGTTAGAATATGTGGGATTATAATGTGGGTTTGATAAAGTAGCTGTGTCAGAAAACGGGAAAATTGGAAAAAACAACTTCTGTGGTGGTGGTCACGGTGGTCTACATTTAAAATACCTTATTTCTACCAGCTTTAATAAAGGGACTAGCCCCCTTTGTGCAAATCTGAAGTGATTTATGTCATATCATATTCATAAAACCTATTAAGCAATTTGGTCATTAAAACATATTTCACACCGACTCCAGACTTTTCAAGTTTCCATGTATGGCTGGGTAGAATTATATACTTATTTTCCACTGCGTGAGTCAACATACTGTACCTGCACTGGCACTGTTTTACCTCCACGTGCACACTGTAGTTTCTACTTTTCTACTTTCTACTAGAGAAAGCTGATGAGCTCACAGTCCTCTCCTACACAAATAGTGCTACACCTGGATGGGACTGCCATAAAAACAAACAA
>NW_023339729.1:20136732-20141968 GCF_004916995.1 Morone saxatilis | reverse complement strand
AAAGGACCATCCATTAAAGGATATGTTAAAATCTGGTGAAGCTAGAACACATCAGATAGTTGCAAAATGTAACTAAAATCATCAGTTGTATCATGTCAAAGACTATGTATTGTGTTGAAGAAACATCTATTGATGTTAGCAAGCTAACCAGCCTGGTCCGGCCTGTCTGTCTTGTAATACCACTTTGTACCTCAAGAGGAGACAATGAGTCACTGTAGCATCCAGTGTGCCCTCAGTTCGACATGAGAGGATAAAGAAGTATAGCCCTGCACTGAGTGCAAGAAACCACAAATCAGTTTTACATACGGTGCCACGTTTTTGTTCCCAATCGCAAGGATATTAGTTCGCAGTTCTGTTTAGATGTAGTTCAGACAATCATCGTGCTGTATAGTCACATGTTCAGCACCTCATCCAATCCCGACCAGTCCACGACCTATCTGTCACATTAGGCGGGCCATATACACATTTAGCACTGCAATCGATACTTAAAACCTTGAGTGTCTCGTCTGGTTGGTTTACGACATGTCTGTTTGTCTTTCTTTCACCATTAGACATGATTTCCACGACACGAGGCAGTGACAGTCCCACAGGACGCGATAAATCACGTAAATACAGTGTAATGAATTGTCTGGATGAGGAGAAGATGAATGGTGTGTCTCTTTTTAATCATGGGGCTATTGTTTTTTCCTGTTTTGTCCTGTTTTTTCCTGTCTCCTCCTGTTACCCTATAAGTATTGCTTGTGCCGACTCTTTCACTCATGTATACAATATTATAGCATGCACTTCCAACCATCTCAGTCCTACAAATATTTGGTATACAGGCTCCTCATGTTTATTCAAAGTACTGGGTTACACTGTTTGTGAAAGATAGCCAGACAAGGGCCCTTTGGGAAGGAAAAAGAAAACTATTCCAAATGAAAAGTAATGATTCATGTCACAGATAGTGTATAAACTCAAATATACGCTGGACCTCGCAGCACTATTGGACAGTTCCACTTTATGCAATTTTGATTGGATCTGAACAGTGCATAGACAACTTAGTATTGCATTACTCTAAATATGGCTGTGTGTGCACTTGTGTGTATGTGTAAGCGAGACCAGAGTGAGGTGGGTGGTCTCCACTCGCTATCATTATACAACACAAAGCCTCATTGGTATTTTGAGAAGGAAATTAATATCGCCATCAGCAGTGGCTCTTGCGTGTGTGTGCGCCTCCATGCGTGAACGTGTTTGTGTACTTCCGAAAAACAGAGTAGAGAATTTCCGCCTTAAATGAGGAATTTTCAGGCTGAACTTTGGCATTGCTCAAAGTGACGCCGCGTGGTGACACGGCAGCCATCTCGGCTCTCTCCTCACCGTCGGCTCCGCAGGCAGCTTTTCCATTCAAGCAGGAGCAAAGGGAAAACCCTGGGCCTGGAGCCACATTGGCCCTAGTTTAACTTAAACATTTTCTCAACATCCTTCTCTTTACTCTTTTTACCTGGCTGGAGGACAAACCATCAGTGGAAATGTTGCAGCTGACTTACCAGAAATGAGACGGTTCCCAGTATGGGGCCATGACCAAAGACAAGGTGCTTATACATGAAATTACCATCCAATAATGATGAATTTAGCCATACCAAAATCTTAGGTAACGCTTTATTTTACAGGTCTGTAATTTCTGAATAATTTCCTTATGGTTGAGACTGAAACTTAACTTTGATAGAAGCTACTTTCCCGTTATCACATGGAGACAAAGAGGAAACATCGGGGAGAGAGACGTGTCTAACACACAAGTAGAGTGTGGTTTTGTTGGTACACTTTTTTGCTTTCTTGCTAAAATAGATACACATTCTCATATTTCTAAGATAAATATAGTCACAGTTAGCAGCCAGTTAGCTTTGCTTAGCTCAAAAGAGCTGAGAACGGGGGCAATAGCAAGACTCTAAAGGTGAAAAACAACTCACCTACTAGCACCTCTAAAGCTCCCTAATTAGCCGGGTATGTTAATATAATTCATACAAATCCCACGTGCATAGGGTGTTATGTATAAACAAACAAAATTAACTTGTTAATTAGGGAGTTTTAGAGGTCTGGGTAGGTGGATTTTACTTTTTTTTTTTTGCCGTTGGACAAAGCCAGGATAGCATTTACCCTTTTAATCCTTATGCTAAGCTAAGATAACCGTCTCCTCCTGGCTGTACAAAAGCTGTAAAGGTTCATTCTTCACCTTGACAACAGCAATTGACAATCCTAAATAATAAAAACTGAATTTGACAACTCAGCGACTCCATCTGCTAGTGATGGTCATGTGATACAATGAAAAGCTCCAACTAACAGCTAATTGTGGGCATTGTGGTGACAGTTTTGTTAACTTCCTAATAATGTGAAAGATATTTTCTATGTAATTTGGTATTAATTATAGGTAAAATAGAGACAACTGGCACAATTTGACTTACTTTAATTGCTAGTGTAACTTGCAAAGGCTTTTAGACAATGCAGGAAGTCAGCTGAATATGCAAAAATGTTAAATTTAAATGGAGGCAAGAATTTAATTTAATATATGGAGAATAAGGTTTGACATTATATATGAATAATGAATAAATATTTATTAAATTTCAAAGCAAACGTCACCAGAAATGATGAGAAGATCTTTAAACTAAAGCTTTACCACATGCTACTGAATACCAAAAACAAAAGAGAGACAAATATTTCAGACATGCTATAAATTTTAATAGACATATTGATATTTCTGTAGAGAAACAAAGTTATCCCTAGTTTTATTTACAATACAGGAATAAAAAAAATTGTCACATACAGTACAATGGTAAAAACAACATAGAGAACTTAAATAATTATTTTATTTGTGTAACTACTTAAATAATGAAAATGGTTATTCTATTCACACCACGCCGTCTCAGCAGCTACAATGCAACTTTCACATTAAGTGCTAAAAAAAATTATAATTTTCCATTTTACAGCATGAATTCCATTTTGACCAGGTAGAGTTGATTTATTTCAGCAAACACAAGCAAGGCGGGAGATGAACAAAATACATCTTTACGGACACTGAACTTCAATTAACCATGATACTTGGAAACTTGTCTTTGTTTCAAAATAAAAGTTTGGAATAGAGCAAAACTGCAACTGTGCCTTCAAAACTGTTAAAAACAATGACTGACGGTTCTCTCAAATGACTAATTTTATGGAATTTAAATGGCAAAAGATCAAATGTGGGTTCTCAATAATACAAGTTATTAGTTTAAAAGAAAATGGGGGCTGTGTGTGTATGTGCTGCATCTGTTTGAACTTCAGTCTGTCTTTTGAAAAGAAACAACACATTAATGTGGCTCCAGACAATCAACTGTTTTCTGACATGTAGGAGTCAAATGCAAACATTCAATCTTATCTCCATTAGACAGATCCTTATGTTAATCTTAAGATCTGCCTCTGACTGTGAACTGCTTCCACAGTGACTTGGTGGCCCAACAGGATCTTTGATCATCTCACAACAGAGACACATGTCTGACAGAGCTAATGAAACCACATGTCAGGGAGAAGAATTAGACGGACTGCCAACTGCTGCGAATTACTCTACGCAGGCACAGACATGCGTTACTTTTACACACCTCACACGTCTTTCTTAACAGAGGAAAAAAAAGCTGCATATGTATAAGTACAACATGAAAATGACATGAGCTGACAAGCTTAGTGTAAAACTGCTTTCTATAAACACCATTCTCTCCCATATATTATTACGCTTAAAAAAATAAACCCTCCTCTATGATAACAATAGTAATGCTATAGTTTTTTTGCAATGCTAAGTAGTACTTAGGTAAGCTCTATTGGAAATATACATCACCGCGCCATCTCTTCCCTTTGTAGTTTTGAGTTCAGTTTCAGTGTGTGACGCAATGAAAGGAATTTGTCAAACCATACCTCTGAAAATGTGGTGTGTATGTGTGTGAATGTGTCTCATTGCGCTTTTAATGACAAATTCATTTTGAATAATAAAGTGAATGAAACAAAAAAATGAATACAGTGCATGGGAGCCAATAACTCCGTTCAGATTGTATGAAACTGGCTTTGACAAAATGTTCTCACTATTTCTGTGTAGGTAACAGTCCCCTATTGTGGATCCATTCTGTACATTGATAGCGAGTGAGTGTTGCAAAATAAGGTATACATACTGTATACTGTTAGCTTTTTATGACAATGTGCCCACAAACTAAATACAACATCATAAGTGAGACAACATGGTTCATCTCTCTTTTATTAGTGCCTTTAGAATAGTATAGCACAAAGCACTGCAGGCTCTATGTGACCCTTGACTCTCACTGACTTCTCAGCTTTTAATAACTGAGGCAGAGGTGCAGAGTGTTCCTTCAAAGTCTGTATATGTAGACATTTATTTTGCTTGGGTTTTTGAACGGACCATGAGCACAAACTGAACCTTGAGCCATGCCACTCTTCACAATTTTGAATCCTTAAAGAACCTCTGAACAATCAACTGTCTCCACTGCAATGCCTATAACTCCTTTTTTGTTTGAGGGGTCTTAAGTAAGGCAACAGATAGCCCCTGAAAAAGATCCAAAGTCTTGAGTTAAAATGTTCTGTTCCTGTGGAGTTCCTGTGGAGTTCCTGTTCCCGCGGAGTCGGCCGTGTGCAAGCGTTTTCTGAACGACAGACGAAATGTCTTAGTGGAACTTCCATAACTTGGCCATGCTGCTGTCTGCAGGTCAGTGAACACGGCTTGGATGCCAGGCCTGGTGCTCAAGAGCAAGTAGCTTATAGGCGAAAGAGGAAGAGTTTGGTGATGAGGATGAAAAGCAGTCTGACGTGGATCCTGTGTGTGTGTCTTTGTGTGTGTGTGTGTGTGTGGTGTGTGTGTGTGTATACACATGCCTGCGTGGGTGTGAGGGAGATTAAGAGGCCATATTAAGGACACCTCGTTAGAGTCTGCTGGTGGTGGTAGGTAGATTTGTCTCAACTTGAGGATGACAGCGGGGAGCAGCCCCCCTCCGCGCACCCCTATACGATATAGCTGGTCAGGTCTAGGAGGTACGAGGTCATGTCAATGATGTGGTCCAGTATGCCGTCTTTCTCCTGGTCGTTGGGCATACCGTGCTCACTCTTCTCACACTGGGCCCCAGAGTAGCCGCTCTTACACAGGCACTTGTTGGGCTCCATACACACTCCTCCGTTGCGGCAGGCCGGTTCACATTTGGCTAAGGCCACAGAGAGAGAGAGAGAGAGA
>NW_023339729.1:20107154-20136632 GCF_004916995.1 Morone saxatilis | reverse complement strand
TAGGAGTGCAGTGTCCGTTCTTACAGTGTCTGGAACAAGCTGTCATCAGCAGCTCTGGAGGCTCCACCTGACGTTGGCACTCCTTCGGGGCAAGAGGCCTGAACAGTTGTTAGAAGCAGGGAAAGTCAATATGTGGGGGACACAAGCATCATGTGGCATGCAAACAAATTACAGAAAGGAGGGCTTTAATATTATTGCTTAATGTCTTCCGATAAAGTCACACCCCGATGAAGTAATGATTCTCCATAATTATGACACAACAGCAGTCTCAATCTCATTGTACAACTGTTGGTCATCATTCTACTTGTCTAATAAGCCTTGAATACTAAAAATGAACACTGTCTCTAAGGCTGCAGGGTGAAGTCATGCCTTCATTATTTTAAACTAGGTTAGAATCTGACCTTACATACAATAATAATGACAGAAGCACACAAACTGGTTCTTGAATCCTTACAATATGAATCCTTAAAAACCTCTGAGTCTCTTTTAGTTAGTTTGGGGGAAAGCAGATACATCCAATAATAATGGAATAGAATCAACTTTATTGTAAAACATATAGTGAATGAAATTTTTCCTCTGCATTAAGCGCTAGGAGCAGTGGACAGCCACCGTACAGCCTCCCGGGGACCAACTCCAGATCTACGCCAGCGTCATGGGCGAGGGAACTGACTGGAAAAATTAACCTAATATACGTGTTTTTGATGGTGGGGAGAGACTGTGGAGAACATGTAAACCCCACACAGAAAGGCCCTGCCTCCAGCTGGTGACCAAAGCCAAAACCCTTCTTTCTGTGAGGCAACAGTGCCAACCACGGAGCCACCGTGCTGTACTGGAAACAATTATGGATGTAAACAGGGTCATATTGATTTATCGAAGTGCGGTGTAAAGGTGTATAGTTAATTAAGTCAGTGTTTGGATGATTTCATGTCATGTGACAAGATATGTATAAATTCCACCTACTTCTCAGAATTTTGGGCAGTTAAACCACAACGCTAATCAGCTCTGTATTTGTTCTGTGCTCAGCTGCTGTGCCAAGTGGATAAATTGGCAGGGTTGTTATGACCAAAACAGAAATGCCTTCTCCAGGGTCTGCAGGTTGTTTGATTGAACAGTAATGGATGGTTTCCTTTTCCTTATGTCTGCTTTTAGGCGCACTGCATTAAATGAGTCTGTTTAGAAGTTTGAGACTTTTAGTGAGAAGTCACACCCACCAACACACATCAGTTCTTATGTGCCAGATCACAGTTTCCACACAGTTGCGTGCAAATTCCATTCATAACTTTTTTAAAATATCCTGCTAACAGATAAACAAAAAGCAGGCAAAAACAAAACACTCATCCAACTCTTATTGGCGGAGGTACACAGTAATACTATACTATGATTTGTGGACTGTATGAAACATGTTCGATTTAAGCTCTTCATTTTTATCTGTTATGATAGCCGTATCCATTTGTTTACTGCAAATCTATTTTTTTTCTAATTGTGCAACAAGAATCAACAAATCTGCCAGCACATGTTGTGTCTATAATCTCAGATGATAAGCAGGCTTTCAGCTTTGGTTGACATGTATCCTCAGTGGGATAGCACATTAAGATGTATTTGTTTTTTTTTACCTCTATAGCTAGTGATCTCTATGTAGATTTTTTTCCCTTTTCAATTGTCCATAATGAATCTGCTGTCTGAGATGGATTTTTACTGTACAGCTGGGACAATACCCGTGTCAAGTGTGGTGCTTTTATTGTTTTGACTCCTAAAACAACACATAGGGTTAACATAGGGTTCCCGCAGATATAAACATGATTTGGAAAATGCAGACACATACAAACACAAACATCTCCACACCATATGCGTGAAGTCTGAGCACCAAAGAAACATATTGTGATCATTCCATATTAAGACAAACATCCAGACACGCACATCAGCAAATGGGCTGAAACAGAATTATTTCATATCACGCTCTACAAATCTGGAAATAATACAGCGAGTGCGTAATCAAGTTCAAATGTGAAGCGTCTGTTAGCGCCTGTAGCCCACTAGCCCACACACACACACACACACACACACACACACACACACTTTCTCTATTTCTCTTTCACAAATGCACACGCAGACAATTGTCTAAAATATAGATGTGTAAACAGTTCTGTTGTACCGGGGTAAAAAGCTACTCACAAACACTCACAAACTTTTACACACAGGCATGGTAACTAGACTCCTGTGGACTGATGCTGATATGAGAGCTGCAAAGCATGAGTAGTGAGGTGTGTGTGTGTGTGTGTGTGTGTGTGTGTGTGTGTGTTGTAATGCTTAGTCCAAGGCAGAACAGGCCTCATCAATCATGGCTGGAGAGCAAATCGTCAATCAGCAGTAGAAACTAAAACTAGATAGAGTTTAAGACCTATAACCAGGTTGGCAGTCGGTATATTAAATCTGAAATCAGCAATATTTTAACTCTGCATTCACTCTTAAATACTCTCAGTATTCTGCTGTGGGGAATGTTGATCGGGTTTGTCAAGTCTCACCTGTACAGGGTTGACTGTGTGGGAAGATAACACATTTCAGCTGTGAGTCAAAAACTGGTTAATTTACTGTAACTGTGATGTTGTGTGACGATAATTGTATTTATTTGACTGTGCCAGTGTTTACTTCCTAGTTTGAAAAATGTGTTGCAAATGTTCTGACAGACACCCTGACTGATGGCAGTGTGCAGTGACAATACAGTGTGTGTGTGTGTGTTAAAGTTGCTTTAAATTTGGAGGATGGAGGGCAGGGGGGGTTGATTCCCATGCTCCCATCAGCACCCAACTCCAGACTCCATCCACGCTGGCTTTTGTTGTTGCAGGCTGCATGTAGTTAAAAAAGAGCGAAGGAGGGAAGCAAACAGAAAGAGAAGGAGAGAGAGAAAGAGTAAGAGTCCCTGGAGGATTGGGGGGTCTGTAGCTAACACTGTTAATAGCAGGCAGGGGTCAGCAGTGCTACTAAACAGTCTGTACGACTGCCAGGGTGGCTGTGAAAACAGCACCTGCTGGTAGCGCCACTTGACAAAGGCAGCTGGGTCAACAGCCACTGTGGGAATTTATCAACTTTGGGAGGGGTGGTGTATGTGTGAGAGCGAGGGAGTGGGAGAAGGGCGACAGTGCTCACACATGAAGTAGTTGCATGAACAGAGAGAGATGATGATGACGATACAAATCATAAAGCTGCTTAAAACGCAGATCAAGTCATAATTAAAATGACAACAGAAGAGCAAAGACATACTAGCTGCCTCAAAGATAAGGAAGAGTAATGCAGGTTAAGTCGTTCTGTGCTAAAAACTGCCCTTTCCTTCTCTCCTTACGTCGAGGAAGCTGAACATTAACATATCTTAACATCCATTCAGGTCTGTGCCATCGGAGCAGTGTGGATGCTCTGCTTCAGATTTGTTCCTGATCTGTTTGATTATTATGTTTGTCAGAGTGTGTGTGTGTGTGTGTGTGTGTGTGTGTGTTTAGCTTGTTGGCTCACAGGGCCTGGTTGATTGACATGAGGTATATGTGAGAAAAGGTCTGTGGAGTGGTGTACATTGTGCACCCTAACAATGGCTTAATCAAACGGCCCAGTGTGGTCTCTTTTGCTGTTTTGTCATCCGACTCCATTGTTTGGGGGCTTCTTTTGTAGCTTCATTCCTTGTTTTAATTGTGCAAGAAATTTACTGTGTATTGTAGGAGCCAGGGCTATTCAGTGCGACTGGCAAGCAGCTTTGTCAAGGGGAGGACCACAGCAGAGATGTAGGAAGATTTAGGAGGGATAGGAAAATAAAGAAAAGGCTTTTTCTGCAGCGTGCTGGGAGCTAGCGTACCACACGCTCACACAGGCTCACAGATGTGCATGTTCGCTTGTACCCACCACCCACACAGTTTATATCTGTACACACAAAACACAGAGAGACACACATACAGATAAATATATCCACAAACGGGCACCCGCAGTCTCCTTCCCCCGTGCATGCAGTGATTTGTGACTTCCATGGCTAATGCAGTTCATAAAGGAGGTCCCAGGACCCTATTCGAGGTTCACTGTGTCTTTTTAAGGTCTCTGCTCACTGTAATTCAATCAGTCCAGCCTGCAGCTGACAAAACCTGAACGTGTGAAAAGTCTCCCTTCTTCTCTGCGGAGAAGGGGCTGTAACAAACTGAGCAGCAAATTACATTTTACACCAGAAATCAGCAGGAGGTCTGGCTCTATATGTTTCAATTAAGCTATTGCCAACGACCAACTGTAAGAGCAAGGCTGATTTTGTCCAACTGCATGGATGGACTCAACATGTGCCTTTTTTATCATGATATAACAAACATGTAACTTTACTCTTTGACTCCCATGGCATATTGTGTATACACAGGGGGGCTACAAAGTCCCTGTCTTGTGGTGTATTACTATATCTTAGTATGATTCCTTTTTCAAAAAGAAAGGGGACTTTTAGTATTATTTATTCCTGGCATTAATATAATGCCCTCACTCTATAAATAATGTCAAATGTAGACTGAGCAGTAGCCAAACTTGCCCATGAATATCGGCCTACAGTAAATATATGGGCAAAGTTTCACTCAATTTGAAAGCTACTGCTGCTTTGATCCATTAATGTATATTTGAGGCTAATATAGCAAGTTAAATTGAAAAATAAAAAGAAGATAAACAACAAAGATATAAAACTTTTTTCAAATGTATAATTTGTCTGAATTAGGCATGGAATTATTTACACATTTTACTCTTTTCAAATCCTATTTATATGTGTCTTGTGTTTCTTTTATATCTTGTCGTCACGCCTTTTTAATGTCTTATGTAAAGTAGTTGGAATTACCATGTTGTTGAAAGGTGCTATACAAATGAGCTTGCCTTGTCTTGCCTCAGATAAAGTAAAAGTGCATTGATGCCCATATTAACAACATATGGTGAAAGAGAGAATCTAAACTCAAAAGCCTGCATCATCCAAAAAAAAACCTGCATCTCACGGTCACCATATAGAGATTTTAAATATTTCTATCTGACTGGTATACCACAAACAAGTCCTGTCTTGCTCTCTGCCGCGCTCTCTTTCTCTCACTCACAAACACATACACCCTCACACCACACACATTCACCATGTTTCAAAATGCATGGTGGCCTATTTATTATTGGAGGGGTACTCCAACTGACAAACAAATACCTAGAAATGAAGTCATCTGGCCAGGACATGTTTACACAAACACTGCTGAGGGATTTTATGGCTGATGTTTCCCTGTAAGCCTTTACCGCTCTCCCTAACAGTTCCTCTTTTCCCCTCTATGTTCCCAAACACACAGTTGATCAAAACACAGTGCTAGATGCTATACTGGACCACAAAAACCACCATACTCTAAAACAAACCTCTTTATGTGAGGGCTTTAGGGTCCAGATGTCCTCACATTAAAATAAAAAAGGGGAGGACCACCAGACTTGATAACGTGCTGAGGTCAGACACGTTAGCTACCCCATTTACTCCCCCCTTGTCACCCCCTCTCCATCCTCCCTGTAACAAGATCATAATAACGAAGCCAGAGTGTATTAGGAGTCAAGACTCCAACACCACAGGGTCTGCGCAGACTAAACAACTGATGGTGGAAAGAATTGTTCTTTGGGAGAAATGCGTCCAGCGGCCATGCCAGAAAACATAAATACGGAGCGAGCCACCAGGGCCCCTTTGAAACATCTGTGGTGTAATTAATTGCGCTAATGCCTGGGTGGCACTGTCGTCACCCAGGAATAATCAGCTGCGGATATGTTTCTATTGTAATTCTGAGGCATGCAAATTCTCTCTCTCTGAGTCTGCTCTCACTTTATCTGCCTCTCTTAATCAAATCTGACTTAGCCTAAAAAAATATTATCCTTTCGGGACTTTTCTTGTGCATTCAGTACATTTAAAGTTAGACAGGACCAACTTTCTGACCTGAGCAGAAGATAGGTAAAAAAGGGAGGGGGGTGGGACACAAGTGCTTATACATCCCTCCTGTATCATGTGGGATGAATTTGTGCCCTGTCTGTCTTTTTTTCCCGTGTACTTGACTTTGTTTATAGATACATCACTATCTGAATGATTCCTAATACTGTGATGCATATGGTAAGGATTATGACATAGTAGCACGCAAACACACATTTGAATTATGAAGTTGCACTCACGTGCATGTTCCCCACATATTCCAGTTGTTTAACATCCACTAATTAAGATTTTGACTGCACAGAAATTGACTGGATTGAACCACTTAAAGTAAAATTGGAGCCTTGTTGAGCTCTGTCCACATAATGATGAATAAAATGTGCACAACCTTATATGCATGAGCATGAGTTCTCTGTGCTTGACAACAGGTGCCTTTGTGTTTCCTGTACTCTCAGCTGTCAAATGCTCTGAGAATAACCAGCAGGCAACAGTTATAAGGTGACCACGGCCAGCTAGTCAGTGTTGCTGTTAGCAGTACTTTACACTAACATTTTGAAATGCTATACTTACTCTCGAGTTACTGCTTAGCGTTTGTTTTGGCCGAGGCAGGTTGTCATGTGACAACGTGTTGAATGGTACAAAAGTTCTGGTCACAGCGATATGTTAAGTGTGTGTGGAGGGGACATAAGTAGTGAGAACTTAAGGAGGAAAATGAGCAAGGAAAGACGGCACTGTAGTGAAATGTGATTAACTATAGATCCATGGTTTCATGAGAGTCAGTTGCATGAGTTATTGGATCTCATATGATATGCTGTATGTGGGATCATCTTAAAACAAAAACCAAAACCCAGCATGGAATTAGGGATGGTGGCCTACTTAGCTGACGTCTCATTAGATGGCATGTACAAGTACTGAGGGATTACTTACTTATTGAACCAAGACCCGACTGTATACCACCACAGTCTACAAACATATGATGCCTGAAAGAATATGGCTCACTCAAAGCCCCTTTCAAATGAGAAACACACCACCCCCGAGAAAAAGAAAATGTACTTCATGATTGTACCTTTTGGGGTCTACCAGCTTGTAGAGTTTCCCACTGTGTGACTGCACCATGCTTTTACTGCTTGCCAGTATGTAGACTTCACCTGCAAATAGAGGAACAGTCACATGAAATGAGCCATTAGCATTATTTGAATTACATACTTTTAATGTGCAGCATATGTCCCAATAATTCACTTTTCTTCCATCCATGCAAACCATGCAATGCCTGTGCCAAAATGAGGAGACAAGAGGAGACAAGCGGACATGCTAGGACAAAAGGAGAGGAGATGAGTGTAGCTAAAGCTTCTGCATTGCTGCACTTGCCAAAGGACTTTAAGAAAGAGTTTATTGGGACAATTGGATACTCATGACTGGGAACCAGGCGGATAATTTAATGAGGAACAAGCCCGCAAGAAAATTCCATAAGGGGACAAATTGTAAACATGTGTCTGTGGGGCCCATACTTTGGGACACAAGCCCACCCCCTCCATGATTCTTGCACCACTTGCAAATCATGATCAAATGCAGGGATCTTTAAATACCTCGTCAAATAATAACTCCAAGACCTGGCAAGAACTGTGATCAAACATTTCTGATGGCTGTGTCAGTGATCCACATCATGTCTTCATTTTAATCAGAAACACCAGAGCTGACAGCTAATAATTCTGTGAGTGTCTGGTGGGGGTCCAACTGGTAAAAATGTTCTGTATCATATTAGTCTGCTCACCTCAGCTCACCCTACCTTATCTTTATGCTGCAGTCCCTCAGGTAAACACATCTCTCTAACCATGCAAAACATCGCCTTGTAGGTGGCCCAACACAGCCCATAAGTGGGTCTTTGGAGTATCATTGCTATCTTATGGAAATGACAATTAATCCAGAAGGAAGTACGCACTATTTAATATCCTGTTGGAAATTTGCCATAGAAGTAGAGTAAGAGGGGTACTGTAGTTTTGTTCCCCCTTGTTGGTTAGGTGTTGCAGTTTTCTGTGATTTTCCACTGCGTTTTTATGCATTACCCTGTTTTAGTACACAACATTGCAAACATCTTTCAAATAACCAATTGGAAAATTCCACCCCAATGATGTTAATATATGTAGCATTGATAAATATACAACATAATTACTCCAAGCCATTATTTTTCCATAGTTTTGACATCTGTCATTTGAAGTCAACAAACCTTCAAGGACTCATGTAAAACCCCAAAGTGATTTCAGAAAATATGTTAACACAAATCTGTGACTCATGTTGATATAGGGAGGAAGAACAAAACAAAGGAAGATAGAAAGGAGAGCTAGATTGAGCTATCTGTGAAGAGATAGATAATCTTCTTTTCATTGCCTAACTAACCTAGTTCATCTTCTCCAAAGCCCAAGATGTGTCCCACAAGCGTAGAGCCACAGGAGCCAGCTGAGCCAAGGCACAGAGCTTTCTCCTGCCACTGTTCACCACTTGCTGATGTTGACAGTGTAGACTTCTGGAGGATCCGCAGGTTACTGAAACAAACAAAACACACAGAGTCGGTTAAATGCCACTTTAACTCATGAAGACTGGTAGATGACACAGCGCACATTTCTTAAATTTATAAATTGCTGTGGAAGTGAGAAATACAATGCAGTTCATTTACAGCAGTATTACAACAATTACAGCTGAGATCTGGAAACAGCTTTTTACTTCTTGTAACGTGGTTCATTGACCCATCTTCCTTTTCCACCCCATCTCTCACATGGTGTTATTTAAGACCTCGGCTTTTAGTTTCAAAACAAACATCATGCCGGAGCCTTCACTTAGCCACAACAGTATGCCCTCAAATTGTAATGAGGCACAGAATTAACCGACCACACATTGTTTTAAACACAGTGCCAACTCCTGATAGTGTACTTCCCCCGCGCTATTTACTTCCTTTGTTTACTCAAGCGTCAATGTTTGACATCAGCAAAGTAGGATAAATTACAAACCAAAGAAAAGTGTGAACAGCACAGGGCAGGATGTCTAATCTCCATTTACACTGAATGGGCCGCGCCGTAGCAGTGACAGTAACATAAAACTTGTTTTCCTCCACGTGGATGGAACTTTGTGTTTACTTTGGCATAAACCAATGCAAGGGACAGATTCTCAGTGTGAGAAGGGAGGGAAGAGTTATGTTGATCTGTATATAAGATCTGTATGTAAGACTGAAGATGTTTGATAGCTCATAAATCAAGCGTATTTGAATGCCAGTAGGATCAAGCCACTACAATGTCTTTAAAATAAAGATATCCAACATCAAGTATACAGGGAGGCCAAGAAAAATGTAGCAACTTAATTTTTCTTATTCATCAATACTGCTTTGACAATCACCATTTTCAGACTTACCCATTTTTATCTCCAAACACATAACTTCCATAAAGTCTTCTAGACTGGCAGCCCCTGTAGATGAAACCCCCCACAGGTGGTGCTCCTCCACTGGACTGCAGGTCATAAACGGAAGGCTCATTTTCTAGGGAGGCACAAGGAGGCAAAGGTTTGATTTAGGCTCTGTTGCTGGCATGCATCACCAGTAGACAGAATTTTATCATAGAGGCAATATATTAACTGAGATATAATGTATCAGTAACAATATTCATCAATCTGCATCCTGCAGTGGTTATAATCTATTGATCTATTGATTATAATTTATGGCTATTATAATAAGGTTTTTTTGTTTGTGTTGGAATCAAAAAGAATAACCATGTTTATTTAATTTTGTCTATTAGATATAATGGTTATGTGGTTCATATTAGGGCAACTCACTTCAACAAGAAAAAAACAGCAGAGAGTGAATCTTGATTTAAATTGGACAACATAACACATGGCAACATAAATGACTTCTTCCTTGGCAGCCAACTTAGACTTTATTATGTCTTTATCAAAACTGGAAAAGAATGTATTTTATTGATAAGTGTGATGTTGAGGCAATATGGCATGTTTTCTGGATTACAGTCTTGGCAAAGGGAAATATGAATGGAGGTTTGCTGCCTTTAAAACTTTATGATCCAAGACTTGGTGTGCTCATTTCCCAACTGCAATTACTTTAGAGTTTGGGTATAATGGCTAAAGCTGGCATCTAGCCAGCTGAGAGGTGGCCTGTGACAAGAACTGGCACTTTGAATTGAAGTGAGAGATAAAGGGTTGAAGTACTAGTTTGGTTTGCCAAAGCATCACTCATTTTGGCAAGGATAACCAGCCCAATGTAATTTAGAACAAATAGCAGTAATTTGTTCTTTTGTGAAGAGAAGAAAGCTAAGCATTCTCAAGATGTTACTGTCATTGATTAATTTCTCAATGTGAGAAAAACTATGCTGCATTTTCAACAATACTAAACTATCATCTAGACAGTTATTGTTGTTCACAGCTTTAAATCTTACTTGTGGACACAATCTTACATTCCCTTGGCAAATCTAGCGAGGGAAGGGAGGAATCTTTCACACATCATATCATTTTTACATTTAACCTTCACTGTCTCTGCACTCAACCCGGTGTGTTTTCGGAACTTGTTGCCAAAACACCATGTTCTTACAAAATGAAAGACATTCGGGAAAAACAGATGTCATATTGAGCAGAATAAATATGAAAGGTTATCCAAGAGGTTAATGTATTTTCATTTCTTTCTCCAGACGTAATGCCATCACACAAAACTCAGGCAAAGGTTGCACTGAAGTTATTTTTATCATGAACTATAGTAGCATTGCAACATAATGAACTCCTTTGAAACTTAAAAAATATAAATATTATTAATATTTTTAGAAAATCTCATGGAAATTGTAACTAACCATAATCTTTCCCCTTAGTAATCTCCAGTATTCTTCCTGCTGATGTGTTTTTGCCACTGGCATCTGTACACAGGATCAGAAAACTCCCATTGTCCGTCTGTAGACGATCCACTGCACACCTACAGGACATAACAACAGGGATGAATACAGTAATAAACTACAAGGCGGCAAAGAACAGTTTATGAAACTTATTATTTACTAAACAAGCTTCCTTCGTAGCCCAGTGTTGAACAGTGTATTTCTATCTTAAGATCTTAAGTGTGATGTTGAAGGAGTTTCAAATGTTTCACTCACCTGCCTGGGTCATGTAATCCATGGGCAAAGATTTCAGGTGGCTGGTTAGTGCTGTTGAAGTAAGGGTTGTTCCGTGGTATGGAATAAGGTGATGTGCAGCAGTCTGTGTCCACATCTACCCTCAGGACAGACCCTGTGAAATCACTGCATTCAAACACACAAACAAAATACACCTTCACGATAGTAGGAGCTAGGAAAGTATTCAATCTTGAGACACACACCATTACTCAATCATTTATACTAGGACTCATAGAAATCGGATCTTACCTGAGTCCGTCCATCTCCTCCATATCATCCAGGGTGATCATGCCATCTCCAAGGATGATGTGCAACAGACCATCGGGGCTGAACAGGAGTTGACCACCTAGGTGCTTCCTGTGCAGCTCTGCCACTTCCATCAGCATCCGCACAGTCCTGGTGTCCACCTGGTTCGGATTTTTCCTAAGGAAAAACATAACACGTCATTGTCACTAGGTTTCTGTCACTGAGTGCAAAAACAATGGTTGCTACACTACAAAGTAACTAATATTTATCAGGAGTATGTACAACATTTCTGTACCTACATGCCTCAATAGAGTCTCATATAAATATTTAAAAGTATACGCTGTATTACAGTCTAAGTGACTTGCTCCGCAGTTAGCACTTGATTGGGGTGAAAAGCTGCTGAAGAAATGGAATGAAATGTTTTGAAATATACTTCGTAAGACATGATTTTTAAATAAGTACACACTCTGATTGCCTCTTATTACTTTAAAGAATAATTGTGTTGGTGGGGAAAATGATACTAAGGCATGGATAAGAAATGCTGACATGACATACCGAACAAAATCCAACATTGAATGAGTTTAAATAGGTTGTTGTCTGGGGACATTTAGTCTAAATATAATGCATTGTCTCATTAAGGCAAAGACAGTGGGTGGAGATGTAACACAGGCTTCAAAATGTTGCACAATTTCTAGTGCAAAGTGAGGATTTGGCTTCGCAGTATCAGCAACAAATATTTCATGATGTGTTATTTTGTGTAGTCCTGCAATTCTTAAAAAGCAAGATTGCCAAAGACAAAAAATTACTCTCTTAAAACTACCATCAAATACTTTAACTGTCATTGCTCTATTGGACCCTCAAATTAAGGACTATACGTTGTAGTCACCAAGACTGCATGCCAAGACTATAATTAAGATTAGGTCAAACATAAAACTGTGATTATGCAAATTAAAATGTAACACTTCAACACGTTCGTGAGAAAAGATTGTTTTCTTAATCACAGGTGTGTGGTTGAGAGTGTTGGAAATCAACGCCCATCACATATTCAGCAAAACAGAGCGCATTGAAAGTTAGTTAGGTGGGACGTTTAATCTACATTCTAAATCCCCACAAGACAACAATCCTTGATGTTTTTCCTATTACATCTTTAGAAACCTTATGTTGTGCTCTTAAAGCTTTCATATTTTATTGTGGTTACCATGGTTTCTAGCAAAAATGTTTAGATCAGTGTTGTTGGATTGGATGGAACAGCCAATAATATAATCAATTCCTCCATGATTTTTTGATCAGGAACGTTCAATAGAATCACCCTTTTCTTATCCCTATTTCTCTTATTCCATTTGAAAAGATACAAATTGCACCATTGGAATTATTCAGCAATAAACAGCTAAATGAGAGCATGTATTTAAAAGCAGATTGGGGCTTTGCAGGAAAAATGCATGTCCACGCTATAATAATCCTCATAGTTAATAGTCAATGTTGTGTAGACAGTGAAGCAGCTAAGCAGCTCAGTGAACGACCCATATTTAAGGTAGATTTGGCACACACTTCTCCTATTACCTCGAAACGGTGTATTCAACCACACGGAGAATGTGGTCGTGTGGTCCGATGGCCCAGCGCTCTTGGTTGGTGGTGTAGGAGACGTAGAGCTTGCCATTCTTCTTGTAATTGGGGTGGAATGCCAGGCTTAGCAGGCCCCTTTCATCTCCACCCTGCAGTCAGATGAGAAACACAAAGGATCCAGGAGTTAATTATGTCCCTCCTTGGCTTCTGCACGGCTGTGTGGGGTTGGAATCACCCCCCTCGGTCATCTTCATCATCACCAAGACCACTACATGCAACCCCTACACACTCATCACCCCCCACCTCTTTTAATTCTTCAACCTCTCTAATCCCCTTTTTTATTTATCCATCACATTCCCTTTCACACCCCCGCTATTCTCCCATTCTCTCTTTTTCTCCCCTCGCCTGTTTCACTTCACACCTTCACCAACCTCCTTGAATATTCCATTACCAACCATTATAAAGCATTTGACTCTGGGTAGAGCTGCACCTCCTCTACAACCCCCCGCCTTTGCCCAGTCTTCTCTGCAAGCCTGGTTATGTGCGCTTGTCCACAGGGTCGGGGGCCCCTATGACGCCCAGGCCCTCCCGGTGGCCTCCATTGTGCAGTGATTTGTGTGTGTAATCTTTGGGGGATATCCGTGAATGCTACGCTGAGTGGCTGAAAGAATTTATTAGCTCACTCACAGTTCATAGAGAGCACAAAAGTGCAGAGTGCTTCAGTCCCTGCTTTTTGCTCCCTGTCCCCACGCTCTTTCCCGGTTTACAGAAAATCCATGCAAAATTCAAGGCTTGGAGCGGGTGGGGATGGGGGTGGGGGGAGGGCAGAACTGCCAACTCCCACTGTCTTGGCAACATGTTTAGAAAACATCCAAATTGCTTGTGTAATATGTAAACCTTTGTCTCACCCCGGAGGCAGCTACATCAGTTGTCACTACCCTGGTGGTCCTCCCATCATAGTTAGCTGTAATAATCAGCTACAGCATTTCATTCCCCAGGCAAGGCAAGCCAGGTCGGCCCTTTTTTTATGTTATACTCTCCCTCACTATTTCTTCTTGACAAAAGAATGAACAGAATGCTAGGCTTAGGTGTGAAGAATGTTTATAAAGTGGTCCCTGTGTGATTGTATCCCTCCAAAACAGCTTGATTTTTTTGAAAGTGAGCATCATGCAGCGATCTTACTCATGGAAAATAAACAAGTATCATGGCTACAATTAACACTGCTGTCTCATCCTTAAGGTAACTGAGAAAAAAATATATCTTGGTTTGGCTCTGGATAGGTGTAGTCTATGTCGCAGGCCAAGGAACACACATCATAAATTGGTGTGCTGGATCTCTGTAGTTCTGTTTGGACTGCGTTTAGACCCAGCCCAGTCAAACACATCAGTGATAGGCTACATGCGAATGCAAGAGAGATGACTCTTTACAAAGGAATGTACTTGAAGTACCACTGAGCAACAACAGAGACCCACATGATAAGCCACAGGGGTTCTATCAATCTGAATATAAAGTGAAATGTTGTGAAAGTTGACAAATAAATCTCCACCCCAAAAAGGCAGAGTTCCTCCGCAAAAGATTTATGAGTACTACTAAATGTCAGATCATTGAAGTCAAATAAAAAAGGAGTTATGTGGGATTGGATGCAACAAACTGCACAGCTGGATGTTAGTCGGAGCAGAAGTGACTACACTTTGCCAAAGAATGTCAAAAAGTTGCATCTTGGGAAGAGACTCAACCTCACCTTGAAATGCTGGATCCATAAGTTGGATTTTGGGATGCAGCGACCCACATCCCCAAAATAAACTCACCATAGGGAGTGGGTCAAAGACCACAACTCCAAAGAGGCCTAGATCCGTTGCCAAAGGGGGACCACCAAGATACACAGTGGTTAAATGGGATGAAATATTAGCTCCCTTGCTAATGAGTAGCTCCTTCAGCAGCAGGCAAACAGCAGCGCTGGCACCAGAGCCATAAGAAACAAACACTGCATTAGAAAGCCTTTCAGTCTAGAGCCAAGCCAAGGAGACACCTTGATTAAAATAAGACAGCGTGCCAACTTGCAACTCCTGAGCGCTGATCGTGGTAAAACTGCCACCAGAGTTGCAGTAGATAAGATATTCTCAGCATGGCTCAAAAACCAATATACTGTACATTCAAGCTCATTTACAGAATGGACAAACTGCGGGTTTCACATATTGTTAGCTGCAAAGTGTATTTTCAGGGGTTTTTAATCCTACATTGTGGGTTTTAAAAGCTGTAGAGTAATGTAGTAGTTTTGCTCCGCCTTGTGTCATAGTACATATCAATTACTATAGCACCATATGCCACATGCCATTATACTGTGATGTGTTAATGCTTTACATTTATGTATTAATGATTTCTTCACAACAGGTGTTAATGTTGCTGATTATAATGCCTGCCATCCCCAAACCTCCCTCAAACTATACAAATGACTCCTCTGTGTCAACTTAAAACACATTCCCTCCATTTTCCCTTGAACATCTTTGTGTTTTTTTATGACCGCCATCATTCTTCCACAGCCAGGCAGGGGGTTCTGATTGAATCTCTCATGAGGTATTATCTCTTCATTTTTCACAAACACCTGCTTCTGCATTCCTCTTTTCCCTCCAATTCTGTTCTCTGGGGCTCTGGCTTTGGCACTGTCAAAGTGTTGGCGTCATTCCACAGAAAGCTGGGAAAGTGAGGTGCAGGGATGAGGAGCGGTTGTTATCTCACATCTCATGGTGCATTTCATGGAATGCTGGTCCTGTCTGACTAGCGGAGACAGCGACACACATAACGCTACCATTTCCAATTCTGCAGGGGCAGCTGTCTTTGAGTCCCAGTGACGCATGCATTGGCTCACGCATTGTTACCCTGAACCTTTTGATCCTTCTTGTGGGCATTCCTCCACCGAAAGACATTCCACATGAGTTGACTGGAGCAAAACAATGTATACGCCCTTCACTCAAAGACTACCTGATGCATCTATGCTCACACCTCTCTCACACAGACAATACACACATCTCCTATGTGGTGCTCTTTGCTCTTCTCTTGTGCAATGAAAATCTAATCCCCACTGCAACTCCTCCACCTGTTAATACATAAATCTTATGACAAGCACACAGCAATCCCATGACGCATTAATCCTCCCACCAACCAAGAATAAGATATAATCCATCATCTGAGCCATAAAGTTCATAGAATAGACTTTTTGCCTAACTGCTCTACTTGTAAACATTTCATCTTTCACTAGAAGGCATCCCACTGTTTGAGGATAATTGTGAGATCAGTATGAGTTTAACCCTGCCTTTGCGTCTAGTCAGAGTAAATAGGGAAGATGAGGCCACTTATTTTAGTCTGAGAGCAACCCTAAGCCTCTGATGGCCGCTGAGAATGTAGAGCAGCTGTCAGCAAAACAGGGACAGAAAGAATAACATGCTGTGACTTATTTGTTTAAACAGTGGAATATTTTATTGCAGGCCCCCTCGCCCCTGTTACACAGGCTAATACATGTCAGTGGATTGTCAAGCTTTGGTTTGCTGCTCACAGATGTCTTCATTTATAAAACTCACTGTCACTATCACACATGCTACTCTCGAGTGTCTTTTCTGAAGTTTTACAGTGCAAGATATTGTAGTTGTTTGAGCAGAGGCTAAAGCTTAGCACCAAAGTCTACAAACACCACCAGCCATTAGATGTATATCAAAGAGTATCATTCTTACTTTAATTGTTGCATCATAAAATAGGTTGCCTTGAGAGTAACTCCAAACCAGTTCATGGATAATTGTAGTTGTTGTCATGATAAATTGTTCATTTTTGTCACTTACTTCTCTATAAAGCTTTACATATGTATCTCGTATATGCTCAAATCACTGCTATCCAATAAAACACGTTCAACTGGGAAGATGGATTCACTTAAACCACACCTGTGCTTGTGCGGCACTAGTGTACAGACTAAACTTGCTGCTATTAACTCAAATTACCTTAATTGGCTATTTACACACGCTCAGACAAGAAAGTCACATTTTGTTGCAAACTTGCCGGAAAATTTTTTAAATAATTTTATTTTATTGTATTGTACTGTATATAGAATATTGTTTATCTTGTCAATGCATCTTTTTTTGGTATTGTATTTTTAACATGCTAACTAACTAGTGCCTACAAGCTGAAGCAACAAAATCTCTCTGTTTTGTTTGATTTGGTATGTAAATGGAAGGAAGTCGTAGTCAGTAATGCAAATATGGATATAAATTTGGAGTGCTACAAAAGCAAAGAATTAGATAGGAACGTTCATTGTCATAACTCCTTAATAACCTTGCCAAAACATATTTGTATAAAAATACAAATATGTGCAGCTTAAAAAATCCAGTATCGGTCAGGGCTTTAGTAAGAACGGTCACAGTTAGCTACATGCACCAATTCTGAACCACATCCTGTAGAGGGGCTCTGTCCAATCAGGAGGGTTGTCCATGATTCACCATCATGTTAGAGGTGTGTGAATGTGAACCAATTGTAGAGAGGACCACTGTGATGACGACATGGGTAGTGTGTGTGTGTGTGGTGGGTGGGTGGGTGATGAGGGGGTTTGAGGCTGGAGTATAGAGATTGAATTTCAGGGGAAGAACACCCACAGCGCAGCTAGGAGCCCACACCACCACAGCACAGCATTGTTTCTGTGCAGTTCAGTTTAATTGGCACCGGGGGGATCCATGGAAGGAGGGGGGATAGAGGAGCAGAAGGAAACACAGAACATTACAATCAAAGCATGTGCATGGAGCTGATGATAAACCCGCTATCTGTCCTGTCTCCTGGGGGCCTGGGTTCCTCTCTCTGTATAAAGGCAACTCCATCCTGTTGATGCTGCCAGTAAACACCTTAGCCCTCCCCTGGTTCTGTTCACCCCGTGTGGCTAGGAGCCCGTTCTGGCAGCCAACATCGCAGAATAGGACTCCTGGGGCTTGCGGGGGATCGAGCCACGTCTAATTGTCATAATGATCACTTTATCCACAACCAGTTTGGACTGAATGATGATAAGCGAGCACAGCAGAGCAGTGACAGTATCCCGTAGGGGGCAGTTGCATATTCAATTGCTGTGCTCTGCTTGACTCCTTATAAGCAAAAGGTCTTGTCAGTGGAGGAGCAGGAGGCATGCGTGATAGATAAACTTCCTGTCTGGGAGTGTGCCCCCCTAAACATCCCAGCTTCCCCATCTTGTGCAATCTAAACAATTTCTGAACAAACAACAAGATGCAGTAAGGATTAAGACTAACAAATAAATATCAAGACATTAGAGACATTAGTCTGAAGATTACAAAAAATAATTGAGATATCTATAAAGAAATCTTAGAGCTAAGTCTTGGAATATTTCCAATGTCATATTTGATATTTCAAGAATTAGCACAATGACACAACATATTTTCAACCACATCTGTGGTTGAAAATATACCTACTCTATGACACAGTGGATGTAACAATATCCAGAAATCTGCAAAAAGATTTATTAATGTGCACCTTTATTTTTTTGTGCGTTGTCTGTGGCAGACAGGGCACACAGCCAAACATTAGTAGAACACACGTTTACTTGCCCCTTGACACAATAATATCCTACTCCATACTTTTATGATGATAGGTGGACAAAAAGACAAGGGAAATGTTACATAGGTGGTCATTCCTGTCATAAATACAGACATATCAGTCTTTTCAGCTCTTCACTCTATGTCACTAACCCTTTATTATTTTCACTAAGAAAGCAAGAGAAAGCAAAAAGATATCACAGACATCTGATGAAAATGTCTTTGCTAAAGTGAATAAAGAGTAAGTTAAAGCCATTCCACTCATCATGTGGGGTATTGAGTTAGTCACTATGTCAAATATTGGGTAAGTCACCATGTGGGGTATTAGAACCCTTATAGGAACAATATGGGAGAGATTAAGAAAGCCATTAACCCATCCTGTGAGAATTAGCAGAAAATTAGCAGTGAGCACAATGTGTGCTGTATGTACAGTTAATTAGCAGATAATAGCATAATGATTAGCTACAATCACATTTGATGAATGACTGCTTGTTTGGTGTAATTATATAATTAAATACTAATAGTGAGCAGGCGCCACTTTCAAGGGATTTGTCTTGGCTGGAGATGTTCCTCACACGTTTACATAGGTGCAAACAGTTGTGTTGTAAAGAATTGTGTTAATGCTTTACCACGTTACTTCCTGACTCTAGTAATGCAGAAACAACACCAACACTGTTAACAAAATGAAGTGAGTGTCATTCCTACCTTTAGACCGCTCTGCACTAGCTTGTGGATGTCCAGGAATGGCTCCTTGATTAGCTCAAGGTCATGGTTGAGTATCCTGACAATTCCCTCTCTCTCCAGGACAAAAAGCCGCTGGGATCCATCCCCACAGTGCACCACGGCCACCGGCTGCCTTAGACCACTCAACACCTCCTGGGCACAGTAGCAGTTGTGTTTGAGTTTCCTGGGTAACAAGGGAGATACAAATGGTCAGAGGCCAATGGTAGTGGTGAATAATCCACTTAGAAGGGGCACAGAATATGAAGTAGTAGTGTTCTGGAAGGAAGCGTAAAATAATCAGCAACAATCAACAAGCAACAGTTTATCTTAATGTTGTATGTTTTATTAATGTTTTGCTTTATTTAAGATTTATTGTGCATTCTTAACCATGAGACACATTTAAATGCACAGCAAAAATCCAGTTCATCATTATGTCTTATTCCTACCAGTATCTCTTTTAGTGTAACAACCTGTATTCTGGTATGAAGGCATTCTGTTGTATACTTACCTCTACAGCCATCTGAAGGCAGCATGTACACAGTGATTTCCTTCTACAGGCTCTAGAGCATCTGAGTAACAAAGTCTGACTTCATACCCCACATCCACCAGTTCTCTTGATCAAATCTTCCACAACAAGCATCTGATTGATGGTGGCAAACTAAACATGCAAACTGTGTTGTATGTAGATCTACTTGGCTGGTTGTGAATCATACTTCTTAAAAGATTCCTAGTTTACACTGTGAAAGTCATCATCACTGTGGCATGTTATGGTATCCCAAGGATATTTGATACAAATATTTATTCAGAGCCATAAATTGTAAGACAGTTTTTTTCTCCTTTCTACATCAGTGAACTCCCTCACACCCACCTGTTCCCATCCATCCTCTCTTAAGTCTTTCCATCTCAATTCAAAAACACCATCAGTCGCTATGGGTCATCACTAACAATGGCCATAATGTTAGCCAATAACTGTGACTTCATTTTGGCATTTTCCTCCGAGCCTCTAATGTAAGAGAGTCCTGCTCACTATCATTTACCTGAATATACCTCTGGAGGATAAGGCACAGAAGTGACAAATGAGCCCCTGACTCTAACTTTTAGAAGTCATTTCACTTAATGTTGGTTGCTGCTATTCAGGTGCACATGCTGCTTGGCCTTCTTGCCTCAGGCAAAACAGAGATGAAAGGCATCCCCCCATGGACAAAAGGGCAAAGCCCTCTGTGATGTACAGACCTTTGCAGTCAGTGAGGCAACCAGAATGACGCAGGATAAGCATTTTCATTATGTGAGCAAAGCTGAGCAAATGCAGTCTGGACAAACTTTAGGATTAGAGGAGAGATGGCATAGCCTTTCTGTCTGAAGGTATGGACCATGTCAAAATGGACCAGTGAACCCAGAACATGTGACCAAGGTAACGCCTGTTTCTATTAAACATAAATGTCACGGCTTAATGTCATGAATCTGAACTCATAAGTACTAATGAAGCCTGAAAAGAAAAGTTAACTTGGCTGAAATACATAAAGAACTGGCCAAAGCTCATTCAAAATAATAACATGTACATCTTCCATAGTGTAACTCAATTCTCAAATGGATAAAAAACATGGTAAAAGTAAAGCTACAAACCTCCTCATATCTTCTATTTTCTCATCTCCCAAGTAGTTGGAATCTTGCCCTTGTGGTTGCTTTCGCTGAAAATCTGGAAAGCACAGACTGGCATCTCTCCTCCCATAGTATTGGCAGAACTCATCCACATCAGCTTGGAACAGTTCTAGCAAACACAACATACACAAACAGACAGGATCATACACTTACTGTAGATACAGCACGGTTAAATGACTTTATACTCTAGTTCTGTTGTACTATATGTGTGTGCATGCATGACTATGTGCAAGTCAGGACATAAGAATAGGAGAGAATCAGAGGAAGACAGAAAGGATGTGATGTGCTTGTGTGTTGGGGAGGGTTAGAGTTATGCTTGATGAGCCAAACCAAATCCTGGCTAAACTGGGCTGAAATGAACAAGTGAAGAGAAACTGGGCCAAACCAAATGGATCACAGATTAGACAGGGCTCTGCAATAAACTATGCCTCCTCTACAGAGCAACACGATTCTCAATTTAAGTTTACGCTTTCATTATTTTGATTTATTAAATTGTGTTTGTGCATCCTGATGGATTCCTATGGACTGGTTTTTTTAGGTCTATTCAGCAAGTAGTAGTCTATTATCAGTGATAATTACAAATATCATATATCATATATCAGCTGGTTTGTGGGTCATTTCAGGGTTGGCTTGGTGTTCTGTTGATTAGGGACATCCTCAAATTAGTGTTCTTCAGAAACATGCTATATCTAGAAAGCAAACACACATTCCTTCACCCCACAAGTGAGTGTTTGAGAAAAAATCATTTTCAGCACCCTATATAATCAATACAATAACAATCAAATTTTACATTCATCTATAAGCAAATGACCTCACCATTGCAAAACCAAAAAGCCCTGATCTTTCAAGGAATAAAGTGATATTCCTCCTCACCTAGCCGGTCTAGAGGCTCTGCTCACATCAAAAGTTGACGGGTAAATCATGTCACAACTCTTACTATCGCCTGTCAAAATTAGCATGACTAAACTGTGTACAATTAATTAACTGGTGGAAAAAAACACTATATTATTCATGCAATTCTTTAGGATGCCTAAATTATCTTTAATGACCTGGACACTTGTTCTTTCTTTCAAACAGGTGTGACTATTTTGTTTGCATTACTGTGCAACACATGGGCATTTAAAATGAAACAACCTGTTCAATATTGCCTGTAGTAAACAAAAATGTTTTCCGGTTGAGAGATATTCTTTGCCAAACAAAGACGTGATGTTCCCAAATATTTACTGAGTTGAGTCTCAGCTACTTCTGGCCTCCTGATCTTACAGCAATCTTTTTTAACCTTTTCAGTCTGCTTTTAGAGCCTGTTACTCCACCAAAACTGCGTTTTCTTTCCACCGCTGCCCTTCAATTACTCGATCTTGGTTTAGCTTTTGACACCATAGATCACTGTAAACTCCTAGACAGACTGGAAAATCGATTTGAAGTCTCTGTCCAGGCTCTTGTGTATTGTATTGCATATCTGAAGGAACACAGTGTGTTTCCTATAGTATTACTACATCTAAATTTTCTGATGTGAAACATGAAGTACCCCAGGGCTCTGTTCTTGGCCCTATGCTTTTCTCTTTTTATATTTCACCTCTTGGTCAAATTATATGCAGTCATTAAATTTCCACTGCTACACTGATAATACTCTGCTGTTTTCAAACTTTGTTAGATGTATGTCCCTGTAAAGGCGTATGAACATACCCAGCCAAGAATCTTGGTATTACGTTTGCCCCGTCACACTAGTATAACCTCCTGGCTGACATCAGACAGTCTGACTCTGTTGAAGCCTTTAAATCCAAACTTAAAACTTGTTCTTTGCGCCTGAACTTTTAGTTGGTTGCTTGTTCTGTTATTACTGCCTTGTACCTGTAACCATTACCCTTCTGATGGGTCGGTCTCAGCCTCAAGTAATCTATCAAGCTAGCTCTTTCTCTGTTCTCTCCCTCACTCTCTCCCTAGTTTCTCCTCCTTGTCCTCTCTTTTCACTCACTTTGGACATTCGGCCATCCTAGGACCTCTCTCTCTCCCCTGGCTATCAGTGCCTCATTCCAGATGTTTTGGATCAGAATCTTCGTCCTCCAGGAGATTCAGCCTCCCCTCTTGTCTCTGTCTCTCCCTTGTGTGCATGTTGTCCTTGTCTTGCTCTCCCTCTATGTGTTCTCATATCTGTGTGAATGGCGTGCTTGAGTTTTGCCTCTTGTGTGTTTGTGTAGTCTGTCTCTCATGCTCCATCTGTTTGGCAGCACCTGGAAGTTACTCAACATCCTCCTGGATTGATATTCTTCAAATATATTTCAATCTATCTATAATTTTGTTATCCTGGTTGTTCATGCATGTCTTCCTGAGGAAGAGTTTTTTTTGTCATTGTTAAAGTTTTTTTTTAGTTTTTCCTTATCCAAATTAAAGGTGTGAAACTCCTTGCGGTAAATTTATAATTTGCAAAATTGGGCTGTATAAATAAAACTAACTTGACTAGGCTTAAGTGACTGATTGTATTCTACTAATTTAGCATGTAAATTCAATGTAAAACTGCCATCACATCATTCCTTATTTCCCTTTGGCCTGCTGGTTTACCTAAAATGTTTCAGTGCCAGAACAAAAAGTGATCTACGTAAACATGGCAGTCCTAAACAGCTACGCCTCCAGCCTGAGCAGTCACAACATTATTCCCGGAAAAAAGCCGTGCAGTGGGTCTCAGAGGCCCTTTGCGACCTAAAAACAATCTTGCCAATATTGTTTCCTTTAGTCAATCCCTCAGAGGACAGAGGAGAGCAAATACACCAGTGATAAAAACACAAACAGGACTCTCCCTGTCCCAGCTTTCATCTCTCTCCTGCCACACACCGACCACAAGCGCTGACCACACCAAATACTGGAGGTGATAGGATATCCCCTCAAACATCTAAACACAACATGAAGATCAAACACACAGAAACACACACACACACACAGCTCTGGCTATACCACCCACCCATTTGTGTCTGCAGTTATCTTAACCATGCTGGTTGGGGACCTCAAGTGCAGGGTGGTAGGATGAGTGAAAAGGGGAGGAAGATATGAGAGAAGAGGAGTAAGGGGAAGGTGGGAGGCCTCCAGGCAGAAGTGAGAGTCAAGGCAGTAAATGTCTTTATGGAGAAATGGGGGCTAAGTACATGGCCTAATCAAGGGCCACTAGGAAATTTCATGGGAGCTGTTATGGATGCTGTAAAAGCTACTGTTTAATTTTAATACCTTTGGTCAGATGAACAGCAAGAATTTTAAGGGCATATGATATTTTCTGTTCATGTTTGTGCTTCACTGTTACTGCATCACATCGTAAGACACAGGGTCACAATTTGTGAAGTTTATTGTGAGATATTTCTAAATCCAAAAGCTTTGACAATGTATCAAACCTTTATTGTACTGTGTGCACTGATAGAAACAAGACTGGAAAAGAGTATGAATCAAGTCAAAGAGAAGAGGAAAGAGAGAGAACGAAGAAGGGGATAAAGACAGACAGAGAGCAAGGGTTAGAGAGAGAGAGAGAGAGACAGAACTCTGTCCATATTCCCGGTTCCCCAGCGCTAAAGTTATACTTCCATCTGGTTATCTTCCAAAGCAACCTGGGTGGCCCACCCAAAGTACTTGACATCTTGATGCACTTCAGCAGTTTTACATACACACAACCTTTGTAGAAAAATAAATGTGTCATTCGTCACCACATATGCTGATCTGTGGAGGGCTGGGGGTCGGGGGGGGGTGTGGGTGAGCGGGGAGGAGCACGACTGTCTTGCGGGGGTGTGGGTGAGCGGGGAGGAGCACGACGGTGAACACAGGGAGGGGGGGGTTCTTCTCTGGATTCCTCTCTTGAGCTTTTTCGGTTTGACTCTGTTAGCCCATATGCCTGTCAGCTCATGAGCAAGTTATGTAGCTCAAGACAAGTCGTCGTCTTCCCTCCTCTCTCTATGCTCTGTGGAGCCCCACTTGCCAACCTCAACTGTAGTTCAAGTGTTGTTCAAGATATGCCAGCAGGCCATTAGATGCAGACGAGGATGGACTCAGATGGAATGTATGTGTTTGAAATTTGACTTGAGCTGCAGCATACCATGTGGGTGGGTTGCAGACAAGTGTGTTTGAAACTGTTCTCTGTTTGCAAATCTCGGCAGATCTAATCAGTTTGTGGCGACAGAGATTGGAAGAAGACTTGGCTGGAGGAGAAAAGACAGTCAAAAAGTGTTTGATCATGTTTGGTATGCACTCTGAAGGCACAGGTACCTGCGATCTTGCATCCCTTCAAAGGAAATTCTTCTGAAGACCAACGCTTTCAAGGTGCAGAAGGGTTCCTATCATTTAGCAGTAACTAAAACTGTTGCATCAATGAGTTTTTTCCCCCTGCTGTGTGGATTCTGCCATCTCATAGTAGAACTCATGGTCAGAGAGGACATGGACGAGTAAAGCAACACTTCAACTATGTTTAGATTAATGTGAATTTACTACTCAAAAGAAAACATACTAGTGGCAGAGTATGAGACAGACGTTTAAGTGACAGTTTATGTCTGAGGAAGGCAAGGTGCCGGGAAGTCATGTCTAGACCACAGAGGTGGTTATGCATCCTGAATACAGAATCAACCTCAGGAGTTGAGTCTGGTGAGCAGTATCCAGGAACAAGTCATAAAATAGATAATTTTGCTCCAGTCCAGTTTTCTGGTACACTGGTCAGGCGCTGGACTGGTTTTTGTTGTTTTTGCACGTGAGGGATTTGTTTTCACACCCATCTTTGCAAATCAAATATTTTCCATTCACATGTCAGGAAATGCCCCAAATTTGGTGTATTATGACACTCACAAAAGTATTGTTTTTGCAAATTTATGCTTATTAAAATAAACTTGCATAATCCAGATAAAACTAACAGAGACAAGAGAACAAAATGTTTTGCACCTGGTGCCATAAACACAGCTACACTGAATACTGTCATAAAAAGCACAAATATTGCTCTGCTGTTTGCTAGATCAGTTTGCAGACTAATCAGCAAACTGGCGTTGCGTCTGTATAGGCAGTGTGTGGCGAGTAATTTTACTGATGCATTAAAGTGAAACAGCAAAGCAAGGCAGCAAGCAAGCAAACGAGTGAGACAAGCTCAGCAACAAATGGAGGTGAGGTCAGATGAGGTAAGAGCTGGATAAATAAATATTCACAGACCAGACTACTGACGCACCACTTCTTGCATAAGTCCAAAAATCTGCCAGTTCTACATGTGCAGGCTGAGTCTCAATGAGAAATGAGGCCTGCTGTGAATTTTAATTCATCACAATCAGACGTGTGAATGTCATTTAAAATGTACGAGACTGAGCAAATTTAACGTATGTCTACTTTCACTTACTCTATTCATGTGTATATGTTTGGTTGCGCATCACCAGGTAACCACAAAGGGGCTATAATTCAAGTCACATTCATGGTCATTATTATCTGTGTAATTACCTGGTATGTGCCCCCTGCAGGTGTAGTAGAACTCGCGGCAGAAGTCCTGGCAGAGCCGTGGCAGGTCTGGCTCCCTGTGTGGCATCTTATCCATGTCCAAGGAGTGGAACAACACCTGGGCATTGGGGGAGCAGCGAGCACACTTGATCTCCTCCAGGAGACGTCCACATTCAGTGTTGTTGGTGGAGAAAATCTGGAGACCACACGCAACAAGGACCAATGATTAAGCTGGTGGGCTGTTAACTTTTATTCCTTACGTCAATTTGCACAGGCAAGCCGCCATGTAGTTTAGGATTTGCTGGATGTTTGGTGATATATCATAAACATTATACTATGAAGGAAAGTTTAGATTGTAGGGTGCATTTTCAAATCTTCTTTATTATGAATTCCTGACAACTTAAGACACTGTCTGTGATTTTCAAGGACTATACAACTATACAAAAATGTGATGTTTCCAGTGAGTCTAAATTACCCTTTTAAAGAGAATATTAGCCAACTTTAGTTTTTAACTTTGTTAGATATGTATACATCAGTCCATGTAATATGTAAAATGTAAAAAAATATAAAAGGTTTTTGATTAAATGTTTGGATGGTTCCTATGATAAAACACAGAGTGGCTTAAGCACTTTCCAGCCCTCACCAGACCTGGCTAAGCCCTAAATTAGCCAATCTCACCCCACTTACCACACAGAAAGTCAGTGAGCTCTACTTTACACAAATACTCACAAAGTTACAACTTACTTACAAGTTATAACTCCGTGTTAACAACATATTTCTCCCATATGATACATGCACAGTGAGATACTCTGGCAACACTAGAAGTCATAAACCCATTACTCCACATGCCAAATCATAAGTTAAACGTCAATGTCATCAAGGAGTCTGTTGTGTGGTTAGTCTGGATAGTTATTGTTAGCGTTGGGACTGTGCTGAACACTTTGTTCACACAGCAACTTTCTTTTTTTTTATAGCATCATCTGTAGAATGAGGAGGGAGACAGACAATCCCCCTTCATAGTGTGAAAGTCTGCAGCATCTCTACCACGATCTGCATGAACGTTCACACCACTCACACTACAAAGACACTCAAAATTCTCACCTCGTTTTCCCACTGAAACATTTTTACAATCTCATGTGCACAAACTGAATAACAAAAGCCATGACATTTTAATTTTTAAAGCTGATTATATTGGTATTTCTATCACATTTCTATCCAATTTTCTGTAATATTCAACTCCATAGCCTTTCATTCTAATTTGTTAAACATTGAGGTTGGAACACCCTGTCTGTTTAGAGAAATAAACAAAGAAATCATCTCATTCACTGCCTACTTACCCAGGTTCATTAACAGTTAAAAGTCAAATTACAATTCCCATGTCTGACAGATCTCTGGGCATTAAATGAATGAAGTCAAATAAGAGCCTCAAAGTCTGACTTGGGGTCATTACGCAAAAGTACACAGAGAGTTAATCCAAAAGAAATTAGCAGGATTATTTACATAACAAATTAGCTGTAATAAAACACAATGTAATCTGTTTTAGGTCAAGAGCAACGCTGCTTGGGCAGCCAGGCAGGCAGGCAGGCTGGTAGTGCTTTGCTCTGTGTGAGGTCTATGTGTAAACACCAATTTAGAGATAGACAGGCACATCATTCCCACTCTGGTATCAACAAATTAGCAGTCTGTCGAAGTCAATTAGACCAGCGAACCCAAGGCCAACATATGGATGCCTTACACTTCGCTCTGACTGCAGAACAAACTGCAACTGAGTAAGATTTTCTGTTAAGTTATTCAGAGCTGTGTTTACCCAACAGGTGGCAGAACCTCTGGGAAAACCTTGAGGGTCTACCTGAAAAATATACTAACATATACAGGAAGTCTCTCATCACAAAAAGGCAGTATAACAGACTAATTGAAGAGGAAAAAGAAATTCGAGCCCTTTCCAGAGCCCACAGTTAAACTCTGATTTGAATCCCTCTTTTGTTCTACATTTTATCTAATTGTCTAATTGACTTTTCCTCAAAAAGGGAGCTCCAGGCTGGCTATGACCCTATGTGTGTGGTGTGTTCCTCTGTCTGCGTGCCCTCTTCACTCATGCCATGTAGTGTTGTGGGCATGCCTGCCCTCCTGCTCTAAATTGCCCATTGATTCTGTGTGCCATGGGCTGGCACAAGGTCCACGGAGAGTAGCATTTGTGTGCTCTCAGCCATGCCCTGTGTCCATATGTTGCTGGGATGGGCTCCAATGTTGCCATCATCCAAACCAGAACAAGTGGACCTTTGTTTGTTGTCTTTTGCTTGAATCTCAGTGAGTACGTTCCTCAAAAGCAGGGAGAAAATGGCAATGAAGCTCAGCTGTTGCACTTTTGCTGGGGACACGCCGAAGCAGGTCAAGAACAGAGCCATAATCGAACCAACGTGGAGCTATAATGGCATGAGAAAATAAAATTCTCATTAATTTATCCCCGGAGCTATTTCAGATGTTTACATTTTCTAAAGCTGGCATCACACCAAGCTGCAATGCACAGCTTCATACGGGAGAACAGCTGTTACAAGATTACTTCTCTCTACAATAGGATCTGCATAATGGCTTTCTCCACCGGATTTTACCGGAACAAACATATTAATATACAACGCCACACTCTTTCAATTGCAAAAAACAGTGGCTTTGCAACCCTCATATGGTCAGAGAGACTGGGAGAGACCGGGAGAGAACTGATGTAGGCAAAGCTTTCACAAAACACTTGTCCTCAGGGAATAGGTGTAAGTTGGTTGGCAGGGGGATATAGTGAAGGACACACACACACACACCCTCTCAAAGGCATTAACACTTGGACAGGGCTGATGACTGGGGGAGAGTGATGTTCTCCAGCTTCTCCCATTAGCGAAACTAACAAACACAATGGTGTTGTTGTTATTCTTTTGCCATAATCAGAAAGGGCTCCGTGTGTGGGCAGTGTAGTGGGGAGGAGGAGAAGTCGAGTTCGTCCTATTCAGCCCCCCCCACAACCCCAACCCCAACCCACCCACCCCTCTCTTATTTGCATGACTTGAGCAAATTAAATGATGCAATATGGCTTTTTTGTCGCAACACAAAGTAAGATACCACCCAGCCACTGAATGATTCGGAGAGTGGTTTACATGAGAATGGCCCGGTGAGGATCCAACGGAATCCGCCACAACTTTGGCGCATACAG
>NW_023339729.1:20092864-20107093 GCF_004916995.1 Morone saxatilis | reverse complement strand
CCGTCCGTACGTCCGTCCGTCCGCCCCCGACACGGAAACTGAGCAGAAGTTTAAAACCCTGGCTTAACTTAACATTTTAACACGTATTATTATTTTTATTTTTGTTTACCACTTCCCTCAACGCCATAACGGTCAACGGCGTTACGTAAAAAGCGCGAGCCCGGTAGATATGTGGAACTTTTCCCTTTAACGTTCGCACGTTCAACGGCAAACGTTATGAATCCCCGTACGTTGACGCCGAAAGCAGACGACACGAAAACAGTTCAGTGTCTGCTCCCGGCTGCGGTGAATAAAAAAGGGGTCGACGGTTGATAAAAAAAAAAAAGAAAAAAGAAAAGGTACAACCGGACCTTTTCGAGTAAACGGTGCAACTGTTGTTTTTTTTTAGCTTTCGTCTGACCGTTATAACAGACTGGCGAGAAGTAACGTAAAACGGCGAGTGATTACCATGGTAACGCAGAAGCGCGTTCGGACAGCTGAAATGATTGTGTAAAGCGACACAACCGGTAAACAACATGAAACACCTGGACGTGTTTTAACATTTCAGACCAGGTGAGCTAAGAGGAAACAGGTAAACCCCACGCAGAGAGGATACGCAGCCCCAATACGAGCAAGTTAAAGTTAATATTAGTATATAAGTTGAAGTTGCCTATGAGACATTACGCTATAAGACACTACAAACATAAACAGTAATAAAAAAATGACAGAGAGATACAGCATGTCACAACCTAGAACCTAAAGGTAATAGTAACTGCATCCTCTATTTAATTATATTATATAATCATACACAATTATATGTCCCTGTAGGAATGTTAATATAAGACCTTTTATATGGGGACAACCAGAGGCAGCACAGTCCCCGGGGGCAATTTCCAACCCCCCCTTGACCATCCCCAAAAAACTCAGCTGTCGGCAATAAGTAAGCGGAATGACAATAACAAGGGCTTGTAAATGCATCTCCTGAGGCGATTTTTAAGCAGTTAAAAAAAAAAAAACCCTATAAGTTGAAGAAAGTGCAACAACGCGGTGGATGGGCATTAAAAACCTACCCTGGCGTCCCTGCGGTGCAGGATCTGATAGGCGGCTCTCCTGGTGGGGCAGCAGGACACACGGGGATACAACCTGTGGCAAACTTCTCCGCTGCTGCTGCTGCTGCCGTCAAGCAACACTTTTCGCTCCCTTTTCTTCAGCCGCTTGGGCAAGCTTCCGTCGTAACATCTTCTCCTCCTGGGGCTAATTTCTCCCCTCTCGCCGAATTTCGCGTCCCCACATTCCCACACGTTGACCGCGATGGCCAGGACGAGCACAAATTGCAAATGCTTCATAGTGTGTTTTTTTTTAAAAAATCATATAAAAAAAATATAAAATAAACAAAAATATGAAAATACAACCCCAAAAAATAAAAAATAAAAAACACTAGATAATACACCCCTTCTTTTTTTCTGAAAAGAATGGGGGTTAACCTGCAATGTAATATATATATATTTATATATATATAGTTTTATTTAGGCTATATTTCTCCAAGCAGCAGAAGCTAATTACTACTACTACTGCTACTACTACACACACAAATGACAAATATGCAGTTTGTCAGAGCAGGTGTCCTTAAAATGTGATTCACTGCTATAAAGAAAGGTGTTTTAAAAAATAAATTATAGTTGCTTCTGCTTATAAAGCACAGCTCAGAAATAAAAAAAAAATGAAAAAAATGAAAAAATAAAATAAAAGCAAAAAACAATAACACAATTTATCCTGATGAACAACAAAAAGTCAGAAACACCCCCCCCTCAACACACACATAAAAAAAACAAAACACCGTGAACTGCAAAAGAGCCGTGACGTTCCTTTAGATGTAATTCCTTTTAAGCACAGCACGGCGGTTTGTGCAATGCACGGGGGTCAAAAAAACACATATAAGACATGAAAGTTGTCTCTCACTAAAGTCCTCAGACCGCTCACATGTTTGCCCGTGCGCTTTCCTCCTTCTTTTTAACCAGCGCGCGAGAAGAGGAGCGAGCACGGTGACGTATGACTTCGCGGGGGCGCGCATGTGGCCACAGTCGCGTCCACGTCGAGGTAAACAGTTACCTGGTAAGAGCGGAGGACGGAGGGGGGGGGCGGGAGAGAGAGTGAGAGAGAGTGAGAGAGAGAGAGAGGCTCAGTCGACCGGAGGAGTCAAGAGAGAATTATTACTCAAGGGTCTCACTTCAGCTTTAAATGTTTGATGTAAACAGACCATTGTTTGTATTTTATTTGTTGGTAACTTGTAGGCTAATAATTGAGGGATAAATATATTACTTCCCTGCTTAATCAAACAAAACAAAACACGCACAAAAAAGCCTATTTTCTTTTCTTTGCTCTTGCAGACAACAAACCTCAGTCATGTAAACCTCATTCTCTGTTTTTAATTTCTATGGCAGCTGAAAATGTCTTTCATATTAGTAAGTACAGTTACATTTACAGTAAAAGCTGTATGTCAGTACAATTCTGAGGCACTTGTTCTGTAATACAGAGCGTTTTATACTTCCACTCCACTACATTTCAGAGGAAAACGTTGCACTGTTGCAGATTCAGATTTTACACACAAACCATATGGTAAGTTTATAACATTTAACAGTAGCTATATAAAGTAGTTAAAATTAACATTATTACATCATCGTGCATCAGTGATAATGATATAATAATATGATATATAATAATATAACTCTTATCTGTATCATTCTCCTGCATATTGAGTAGTTTTTACTTTTGCTGCTTTAAGTACACTTCTAATATTATGCTTTTACTTAGCATGGTTTTTACTTGTAGTGGAGTATTTATACTTTGCAGTATTGGTACTTTTATAATGAGTAAGGATACATGTTCCGCTGCTATCCATATGGTGGAGTTACCTCATGGCCATGTACGTGAGCCAAGTCTTAAAAAAATATTTGAAAAATGATCCATAGGTTTTTATCAGTTCTCAAATAACTGAGCTTATGAGAGGGGCGTGGAGATTTCCACAAGACGCTGACATTATGAAAATGGAGAATATTATGTTACATCACAAACTGCGTCATGGGTGTTTGACTTTGTTTCTAAATATAGTCTAAAAGGTTTATTCTGGTAGCCGCAGAATGACAAATTACAAGTGTTAGGCAGTGGAAAATCGGCTACAATGTGAATCAATCACTGTGACCTAATGGGCAGCAATTTGATGCCCTACAGTTGAACATACTGTAAGGCATCTTACTTTGGCTCCTGATAATACCAAACCAAATGTGGGACGAATCCTCTTTCATTCCCCTCTTCAGAAAAGTCTCACGATAGCGATCCGAAAGGGAATGTCCAATCATGGCAATTACTGGAGAAACAACAGCAGGATACGCAGAGAATCTGAAATCAGTTACATTAGCGGCACCTGTTCTTACTTGGGGGTCTCCGGTACACACCAGAGCCCCAGCTCAGCTTATCTACAGGAATCTGGAGCGGGAGGAATCCAGGAGGGGTTGGTTTGATTGTGGGCAATTATGGAAATGACTGTGTGTGCTATGAAGCCGTGGCAGACCATGCCAGATCTGACCCCCCACCCTCTACATTCTTTACGTTACCCAACTGGAGACATTTCAGGACCAAGTATAGCCAAAGTGCTACTGCAGTATTCTGGATGTAAAGGAGGGAAGGAACAAGACCATATGCAGAGAAGGAATCTACCACCACCACCAACACTCGAGCTCCTCGCAGAGAAAGGAATATAACTGCATTGTCGAACAGCGTGAAAACATGTGGGATGCAGCTGTGGAGCAGAGAAGAGTACATCTGCTGGGAGAGATAGACCATTAGAGAGAATCACAGTTCGACAGACCGCAGTCCTAAGCTGACAGAGTCCTAGTGAGGCGCAGGCTTAGAGCACACACACGCACACACGAAGAAATAAGCACACAGCCATACGGTACAAGTGTCTTCTCTCACAATACTTGATCTGAATTAATTTGGGTTTATTACATTCATCACGTAGCATTTCAGGTGCTGAGAGACTATCCTTGTAACTCATTATTGATATTGATATAAAATATTAACGATGATAATTCCCTGAAAAAGATACCACCTGCTTTGCCTTTTTATTTCTGCAGGGTCAGTTGGGGAATTCTCAAACAGTCAGCGTCTGACCCTCTGAGAGGATATCCCGGAGGATGATGGTTAGGTTTTTGCGTGTGACCACATAAGGATCAACAACATGAGTCTGGAGCTTTGCAAGCTCTCATTGCCGCCTCTACTGTTTCCCTGACTGAGGAGATGTTGAAAGCTTACTCTGTTCTTGCTGTCCATTCTGTTCCTGCGTTGTTTGCTTCATAACTCAGCATTGTAATCACGAGCATACACAACAGGACCGATGACAGAACTCCATTTGTGCTTTTTCAATTTTTCCATTCCAAGCTGGCAAAACCACTACCTCACACCTCACAGTTCATAAGTCCACCTAAAGTTGTCTCCAAGTGTTGTCAGAGGTGGCCAACACTTAGCTGTGGGTCCAACAGAATTCATCTGTAGAGCTGCAAGAAAAGTGAGAATTTTAGCCCTTTTTTTGACTCAGTAATTATGTATTAACATGAACAGAACAGAACATCTTGTCCAAATAATGGTAAAAATTGGAATCAGTTTGTGTTAAACTGTTGTCATGTTGCTATGATTTATGAATCAGAAATTCAACCTCTGTTTGTGACAATTCTGTTTTCAAGTGATCCTAGCAGCATGGCTCTGTGGACGGTAATGGTGGACTGGCTGGCTGTTGGCCCACCAACCTGATCCAAACTGAAATACCCCAATTATAATTTGATGAACTGGCATGAAAGTTGGTACAGACATTCATGACTCCTCGAGACTTGGGTGATCACCAGACCTTTCCCTCTACCACCACCACGGGATTCACATGTGTGGCTTTGAGTGAAATGTCTCAACAACTATTGGCCGGATTGCAATGATATTTGTTATGCATATTCATATTATATAATATTACAATCACTTAATTACAATTAATTGATTGATTCCTGAACTTTTCCATCATCGGGTGAAAATGTCTTACTTGTTCACTTTGTCTAATACTTTGGTTTAGTGATAATTATATAGTAAGCATGTTAGCGTGCGGATATTAGCTTTCAGCTGAAATCACCGCTGTGCCTAATACAACCACCCAGAGTCGCAAGAGTGGCTCTTGGAAGGAGTTTGATAAACCTTTTGTAAATTTGCATAGTAAAGTATCACAAAGGTATTATCTGAAAGTCGGACTAGTGGCGAGTACTTATCTAACAGTATGACTATAGCGCATTACCCTACCATAGAATTGGAGCACTACAATGCATACAGAATACATACAATGTAGCCTCGCAGCGTCAAAGCATCTGAACAGTTCTACAGCGCTGAAATCACATCACATTAAACCATTTTTCTTAACTCCACAACTAACATGAAATCATTAACGTCAGCTCACTGCTAACAGTCATTCAACCATGTGTGTACTTTTCTTTCATGGCTTCCATCCCTCACCTTGCAGCACACAGCAGCATTGTGTTACTCTCACACCTTCTTTAATGGCCCAGCTTTGGCAATCGCAAGCCCTAAGGCATACAGAGCTCGGAAAGTGTTCACAATGTCATTAATAGTCCTGACAACAGCTTAATGAGCCTCTGCCATCTGTTTATGAAAGCTTCAGGGAAAAGCGAGAGAGAAACAAGAAAATCAGATCCAGTAGCGATTTCCAGCTGTGTGAGCGCGCCTGATTTCCACTTCAACATTTCTAAACACATGAGGACATTTTAAGTGTAGTGACTTATGCAGCGTCATCTACTGTGAGTCAGTGACTGAGCCTGGGCTGTCTGCCCGGTATCAACAGCCTCTAAATCACTGGCTTCAACCATCGGACCACACTACCTCGCCTTTAGCTTCCTCGCCCCTCCTTCCTCTGTACCACCCTGGAGTGTCCTTAGGCCTTGTTTGGCTAAAGTATACACATGGCATGAGTAACTGAAGCCACCCAGGGCTCCCTGGCGCGGTGGCACGAGACACATACCGGGTTGCACAAGTCGAGAAGATGAAGTGTCCTGTCACTGTTTACGCGATACTCAATGCCTGATGCATACAAATACACACAAATACAATGACACAGCTCCAGGGAGATAAATACAGCAGCACTGGCTTGCATTGCTCCGCACAGGAAACTGATCAGTCATTTGCTTTAGATAGATGCCTTTCCAGATGTGTAGGCGCAGCAACTCTTTAGATTCCAACTCAAGGAGCTTAGAAGTGGTCATTCTACCTCTCAGGGGTCTCAAATCTCTCACTTCACTTTGATCATGTCTTTTTTAATCTTAAAGCAAAAGGAAGTGAAGGTTTGAAGTGACCATAGCTCGGCCCCGTTAGTACTCGGCTAATTACCTATGTAGTCTGCTTTGAAAGGGACTATTTCCATTTCCTCCCTGTTTCAGTTTCTTTGGTCCTCTCTGAACCCTATAATAGAGAATAGCACAATCCCCCGAAGGCAAGTAAGAGGTTAATGCGCAGATTGATGACTCTTTGTGGCCACTTGTTTGTAAATGTTTCCATCAGGGGTTAAAAGATCCCAAAGTAGCACCGTACATATGTGTGCAAATTGCAGATTCATTACAGTCGAGAATCACAGCCCTGCAAATGAATTTGGTGGGATGGGATGGGATGGTGGCAGGCGGGCGAGTAGTGGTAAGTGTAGTCTGGTGTGGGCAGCAATGATGGTGGTCCCTGACTGTCGATGCTCTCTCCCTTCTTTCCCTCCCTTTACTCCCTCATTCCCAGTACCCCGCCGTCCTCAGCCCATCTGTTCCTGCTTGGCCTCTCAGGCTCTCCCCATCAGGTAGGCCTAAGCTATTGAGTGCTCCTCTCATCTCATGGCATCCTAATAAGCCAGGCGGAGGAGTGTGTGTGTGCATTTGCGCATGTGCAATACTGTGTGTGTTTTTTTAAAATGTACTGTCTAAAGCGTTTGATAAATGAGGGCCCACCAATGTCATTAGCTGGCTATCAACTTACCTTTGGGCATATTAGCTCAAGTTAAAGTATTTAGCGTGAAGAGGTACTGCGAGCTGTACTCATGTTTTCTTGTAAATACAGACAGGTAAGAAGATCAGGTAATTTCGAACGGCATGCCATTCTAATGCCATTTTTATCTGTTAGTGATTTGCTAACAGATTACTTTAACAGTTTCAAATCTAAACAGTGTCACACCTTTTCTGAGCCATTTCTGCCTTTATTAAGGACCATGCCAGTAAGTTTATGCCCCAAATTCTTGCTTGCGTGGTGGATATGGAAGGCATCAATTCTCACTCTAAATTTGTACATTTCATCTGACTAGACTTGCCTGCAGTGTTGCTCTACTGACACATAATGTATATTGAACTTTTATCATTCAAACAAAAAGGCTGGCAGCCACCCCGGCCGAGATTAATCAATTCCACCCTTATTTAGATTAAGCAAAAGGGAAAGTATTTTATCCATTCCTTCCATTATTTGGAAAAGTAGCTCTCAGGGTGGTCCGCAGCATGAGTTTGGAGGGATGATTGGTATGATAGTGCAGTCCTGTACAAGTTCTCCCAAAAGTGGACATTATATGGTTTTTTTCAGGGCTTGTGGTCAATTGTGAAATCCTGGTTTACACAGTCTCTTTGCGTTGGGATCGTTTTACAACAGAAGGAAAAGAGGCGAATGGAACAGGCGCTCCCAAAAAGGCAGTTAGGTGTGGTGTGGAATCAGTTTTGAGATTTTTTCCTTTCATCCCACCTTGCAAAGGTCACAGTTTGGGAACCCACTGTGTTTTATTGTCCCAGGGAATTGTTTTGAGGTCTCATTTCAGAGTAATATTTCCTTGTCTGGCCCTTGTTCTTTTATATCAAAAAGCTGAAGTGAAAACTTCCCCTTTGTCTGGGATCTGGTTACCAAGCATGAGTCATTTTTATAATGTGCCAGCCTCTCCTGTCAGGATGTTTTTGTTCTAATCCCTTTCAGTTAGTCCAAGGTACGTCTGCTAGAAAACACTGCCCAGTTATTACAGTATACATTTTCATATTGCCACCCTAAATGTAATTCAAACTGTGGTCTCCTTTGTGTTTTTGGATCATACTAGCCATGGAAGGTATTTGGTGGTAGCTTTGATGCAACAGCTTGAAAATTGCAATGTGCCAGATTCGCTACTGCTTTTGTTAGCTTAAGTTGCTCTAAACTCAGTGTGACATAAACATGTTTCATTCATTTATGTCCAGGTGTATTTCCACCTTGCCCCTGTTATTACTCTTTATGTATTACCTAACACTTTAATAGCTACAGCGTCTTAGAACTGGTCATGCACAACTGCATGTTAGTCAGATGTGTTTTTGCCTGCTCATGGCCTTAAGGTTCTCATTAGCAGCAGAGTGAGCATTGTGTCAGAAGGTGGTCTCCATGTTGGCCCCAGTGATGGCAGGTTTGAGTCAGTCACTACATTTTTCATGCACTCAAGGAAACAGGTTACTGAGAAAAATTTTAAGCAAAGGCAGACGTATATTAAGTGTTAACAGTCAGTTATATGGGACTCTGCAGCTCAATTATTATTTTTTATTTTTCTTTAATTTATTGTGGGAGCATTTTCATTGATGCCGCAGTAGGAGAACAGGCTCTAAAGTCAACAGCGCAAAGTTTTTATTTGCTGTGCAAATTTGAATTTTAATACGAATAGTGTACAGCTCAGCTGTGGGAACTGATTTGTTCAGACTCATCTGTTTTAGTCTTATATTCTTTTTTAGTTATTTTGGACACAAGGATGAACAGTTACTGGTAACAATCTTTATTTTCAATGCTGCACTGCTGTCACAGCAATACATTCATGTCCATTTTTTGTCATTTGCACAAGCACATATATCTCAAATACAAATAAGTGTATACATGGCCAAAAAAAACATATTTCTTTGGTGGGAATCTAGCTGTTTTACCCAGCTTTCTGGGTTTATACATAGCTAAAAATATCTTGTGTACAATAGTGTTTTTCCTCTGAGTACCCAAGTAAACCCAACAACAAGAATATATTCCAGCACACACCAAGATACAAGGATTGACACTGTTTAAAAAAAATCTAGTTAATACAGAAATCTGACAAAAACTCTGTTATGAAAGTGCATGTAAACACACTGTGTGTGATTGAGCAGTTGGGTTCCGGCCTTGGACCTCTCTCAGCAGGGTTCATCTCAGACGGATGGGGTCACTGCCCTGTCTGCCACTGTATGTCCCCTCCCATTCCTCAAAGCCTTTGTCACATTGACACTTGGACAGACATGGTCTGAAACCTGCAGATGTCCTCCATACATGTGCATAAACCACACAACAGTTGCAGGCTCATTACCATTGAACACTCGAAAACATAAACACTGGCTCATTATCTTCATACTCCCCTCATAGCCATTTAAAGCAGACAACAAATTAACAAAAGTCAGTGACCATAAACACAGGCTACATGTTTGTACTTCCTTGTGGGAAAGAACATTTTGTAAATAATTTAAGAAACAAAGGATAAATCAGGACAGTGTAAAACCCAAGTTTATCTTCAGCTAATTGCAAAGATACAGAACAGAACTTTTTGGGTGCAGTCCCCACTGTGCTACATTCCAGATGCTGATAGCAGAATTGGACCACCAAGGACTTTAAGTATACTTACATGACTTGAGATGTACAAAGACGCTGATAAAATGTTTCCCTCTGCTGCTTATCCATCCTCTCCTTGTCAGTGAGGCAGTGTTTTGTCTGTAAGGCGGCGTCTTTTATTTTCTACAAGAACAAGTTTGAATTCTGTGCATGGCCATGGCCTAAAAGAGATGAAGTCTGGAGCCAAATTTTAAAAACAGAACTGCATCAATTCTCTGTTACTCTGAATAATCGAAAAGACACACTGCAACAACAGAGGCACTATGTCTTCTGTAGAATGAATATTGTCCTCAGTAAGGTCTCTGGATAGTAAAAAGTAACCGACTCCTTGTTTCTGGAAAGACACATTGCTGTTGGCAAAGCTCAAGAGATGGCAATGCTGGTCTTTTGTTAGGTCGATCAGTCCACCACATTGGTCCAGACTAATGCCAACCTAATGAAACATTGCACCTGAGGTCCATCATATTAGCATTACATTGTAAGCATGTTTGCATGCTCAAAAAAAGTCTCACTGAGCCGCTAGCAAGGCTCTTGACTTTTGGTCTTGTTTTAATTTTATAAATACCACTCCTTTGTATGGAGGTGGTAAATCTTACCAAAACTATCTGCATGGCTAGATACAACCAGGACCGAGAAAAATATGTTTTTTGTAGTTTTGGTGAACCAACCCTTTCATTCAGGGGTCTGCTTTGAAATCCATCTGGTACAAGAACTTTACATAATTGTGAACAGCAATGCTGTTAGTCGAATGGTGGCCTACATGAGCAGGTGTTTGACGTCGACGCTCATAGATGTACAGTCTGTGCTAATTTGTTGTAAAAGGCAAACTTTTTTATTCAGTATTTGGCAGAGGAATATAAAGAAGGAAATTGGGTGTCTTGCCAACATTAGGCCACAACTGGAATCAGTATTTCTTTGACACAATGTCTTTGATTACTAAGGTTGTTATGATTTTACAGGCCAAGACATAGAAGCCATATGGCATGTTTTTTATTAAGATGCTAAATGAACTGAGCCTTTATGTTCTTGTGGTGCACGCAGCCCACCAAAAGAGCTCTGTGAATTCTGATATCCAGGGGAGAGTTGACCGAACTCGACAATGCTGGTGAGATAAACCAGCAAGCATATTAGAGGATGGATTGATCATAAATCATTTGTGTGCCGCTGTGCAACATTCAGATGCATTTCAACACTTGTCCTTCCTTGGGAAAGTGGATTTTTTCCTACCAGTCTTTCACAACCTGTGGCTTGCATGCTGTTTCAAGGAGAAGGAGACTGCCAAGTATCACTGCGTACTCCAAATATTTGTGTGGTCAACTGGACAGTGCTGTTGCGGTTGGATCCCATCAGTAATGTTCAAACACTCTTGAACTTGCTTCATGTTTTATACTGTGCTGTTCAAGTGTTGTGCATTTATTTTGTTATTCAATGAATAAAATGTGGCAGAAATTCAAGGGAGGAGATGTCTTTCGGTTGTCTGTTGATTTCTGTTGTCCTGCTCTAACTGAGCAGCATGAGCATTTGGTACACATTACAACACTTGAATGGGCAATAAATTGGGTTTAATTGCTTCATAAATTGAAATGACAACAATGCTGTATATCTATGGATGTTGGGCTCAGTTGTGAATCAGTACCAGTGACTAAGTGACTACTTAGTCTGGAAAGTGCTGAGATTTCAAGATTTTAGACAGCGTGTAATCAGCAGTGATTTGGTGAGAAATACTCTGCCCATTTTTATTTAAGGAAATTGAAATTCATTAATGCAATGCTTCAGTTTGCATCACAAACATCTTACGTTTCTCCTGGATCTTTACTCCGCTTGTCATCTTAGTTCAGTTGTGTCAATTACTGTATTACTAGGGCTGAGCAAGTGCTCAGCTGAATCAAGTCAATACATTAATATCTGTTTTTTAATAAACAATAAATATGGATTTAAAAAAAAAAATCATCTCTGTAAATAGTTTTCTTACTATTGAGATTAAAAAAAAAACATTGCCCTGAATTTCAGTTCTGACGCTGTTCTGTAAATTGTTTTCTAATAAACCTCTGGCCAGCGGTTTAAGCCTTGCCCACTCCGAGTACAGATACAGGTGCACTCACTCTTTCCTATATTACAGTATAGATAACAAATAATCAGAAGGGAGGGCAGGGATATATAGGAAGACATTTCTCATTAGTGTAAAATAATAAGACTTGTGGTAAAACACAAGATACAAACAATTTAAGATTCACTCAGTGAAGCTCTACATTGCCAGTAGTTCTTAAAAATCAAAGAGGGTACATTTAGGTGGGATAAAACCATATTTCATTGAAGCTTTTTCCTATTTTGCACATGTGCCAAACATTTTTCCTTTACTTTGCATTTGATATGCAGTTTGGGATTTAATTTTCATCACTGTCTGTTACAGCACAGCCCAGTCTTTTCTTGTGTTTCAACCTTGTGCTCACAGAGTATTGTCTGTCCACTGTAGCTACTTTGGGTGGCTACCACAAACAGTGCAGCATTATATGGCGACCAAAATGTTTGGTGATTTGTCAGTATGGGTATCCACAGTCACAGTATACAAACTTCTATCGTTGTTAGAATACAGCTCAGTTACTGTAAGCTCCATGTTGATTCATCACTGCTGTAGACCTCCGGTGTAGACGGAAATGTAATTTGAGAGTGTAACACAAACTTGAACACAGAAAAAATTGAGGAAAATCATCACATTTATTGGAAATGGTGAAGTCTCCAAGATCAACTACAAAATGTTGGACATCCTTAAATCACTGTGTCTGCTGCCTCATTAGCACGCAGCTGAGGAGAGGAAGCCGTATTTTAGTAAATGTTTGCATACCCAAGTGTGACAACTTCACCAGTGGCCAAACAGAGAGGTGTCATGTGTTTGTACCTGTCTTTGTTGAATGCTTAGCAACCAGTGGCTTAGTCATTTATGACTCTTGTAGATCCACACGACTAAATTATTTTCCATCATAACATAAAGTCTTAAGCAAGGGTCTCAAATATAAATTGGCTTAGGGCCACTGCTGGTATTGTCATCTCATAGGAGTACTACTTCAACGTTTAAGTACTACAAGAAAGTGCTATATTATAATAATAATATTATTATTATAATATTTCCATTACTAACATTGTGCAAACTACAGTTTCTATTCATATTTATGACATCATCTTTGTTGTTTGCAGTCCAAACAACAAATAAAGCCCTGAAACATGCTCTAATCTTATCAACCCTTTGCACGCATTTGCTTGCACCTTTGATCTCATTATTTTACACATCATGTTGCAGGCCGGCGGGAAGGGGATGGAGGGCCGGAAATGGCCCCTGGGCCATCAGTTTGAGACCCCTGGTCTAAAGGATCTTCTGCACGCTTTACACTACTAATGGATTTATTTTTTGAAAAGCTAGTCCACAACTGTAATGTGAAAACAATGACTCTATGTCTGATTTTATGTGGCATTTTGTTTGAAATCATACATTTCATACATTTCAGAGTTTCTTGTGCTGCAGCTGTTGTTGTTTATAAAACTATTCAAAATAATATCACTGTTGTAATGCCTCTGGGGCGACAACTTACCAGATGAAGTCTTCAAAATGACGTGGCACTGTTTTGACATTCTGGGTTTACTGTGTTTGCAGTCACCTTCTCTGTGTTTCAGGCCTGGTTATCTACTTTTGTGACCAACCATTGCATGCAATGTATTTGTTTTTAATAAAATTGTAGACTTTTTGTGTTTGTGGTACTATGTTGCATGTGAGAGCAGAAAGACACTAGACACAGCCCATTGACATTATTTATAGCATTGACTTTACAGCTTGAAATGTATATTTTCTTTTTCTGTGGTGTCCGAATGATAGTCAGTACACAGTCAGTACAATTTGACATTTCAAGTTAACAAAATATCATACAGCGTCTTAAAGCTAAATACTGTATTGACACATGGATACATAAAGGAGGCAGTGCAGTATACAGATTATGCCAATGATAATTGTTTAGCAGGTTGTTTGGACTGGCTGTGTGTCACAGTGTGGAGTCCTGGCTAAATATTTACCAGGTGCTGGGGGGTTAGAAGGCATACTTGGCTGAGCTTGAGTCTCAGGAGCAAGGAGCCGGAGGGTGCGGGGGGGTAAGATGCTGAAGTCATCGCCACCGACTGATGTCGTTAGAGAGCCAGTGACGTTCACTCCTGACCCTTTTACCATTTAGGGGGCCCTGGACTGATATGAGTGTTATTGACCCAGAGGCCATGCATGGCATGTTTGAGGTCTGCAGAATATATCCCAAGCTTTAACCTATACAACGAAGCCAATTATAGCTGCGAAAGGCCAAACAATACAATCCATCAGTCAGGTTTCTCGGGTAAACAGGAACGGGCAGTCCATGTTGGGGTAAACTCCAAATCCCTGAGAAGCTAAGGGTCAGTGGAGCTGTTTGATTGTCTAATTTGGGGCTGGACTCTGTGTGAGTGTGTGTCTGAGAAAAAGAAGAGAATGAGAGATAAAAAAAGAGAGTATTGGAGACTGTGCATGTGTTTGTGTATGTGTGT
>NW_023339729.1:20060222-20092828 GCF_004916995.1 Morone saxatilis | reverse complement strand
TGTGTGTGTGTGTGTGCATCACTGCGCAAACACTACAGGTCTGGAGGCATCGAGACACCTAATGAATGTGTGTTTGTCCTTCAGACCCCACACACCTCTGTTTATTTGAACATGGGATAGTGTTCCTGAGCTGTTTTATCCTCCCTGTGTTTGCCACTTAACACATGCACCGCAGGGTTGGCCGGTGCAGCAGTGTGCACCACATCTAAAAAAAGAGGGAAATATCAGTCAGCTTGACAATAATAATAGACAAACAAACGGTGTCTTGTAGTTTGTGGATACAGTGTTCCTCTTCATTATTGTTCAGTCTTCATTATGAAGCAGGGTGATAATCCAAACAGCCCCAGCGCAGACGGTGCCAAAGGCAATGGGCCAACGGAAGATTGGCGGTCGGTTTAGTGTCAATGATGTGGTGATGTGGGTCAGGGATAGCAGCAGCAGCGATCATTGCACAGTGGCTAAGAGCCCAGCCAGACCACCGGGGAGGAGGCCTTCACCTCTTTCCTCAGCCATCAATCACTCACATACATATAAGCAAAGATAGATACAAGCAAATGCAAGCAGACGCTCATCCTTACACCTCGCCATTATGTATAATTTACACTTACTTTCAACCAGAATTACCTACGATGTTGTACGATGTTATAATTTACACTATGCTGTATATTATTCTTGCCAGATCTTTGGTTCCTAAGCATTGATTGATGCAGCATATGTTGTGGTAAATGGCCGATGTGTATTATTTCTTTTTATGTTCTCTTTATTTTGTTAAAGTGGACAGGCTTTTTTTTGCTCAGACCCCCAAAATTGTCAAAGATGAATGAACCCTAAAGGCCAGCTATGCTCGAAATAGACTAGTTTTTATGAAGTGTCCTCCAATCAAGCCAGATGTGTTTATAGCCAACAGCTACACTCGAAGGCGGGTGAAAAGCCTGCTGTCGTAGAGAGGAGTGAGACAAACAGAGATACCTTACACATAAAAAAAGTGGCTCTGTGAAGTTAAAGTCTTGTGTGCTTTTTCACTTCCAAACACCTGCCAAATGCTGCATTAAGTAGGCCTGATATAAGATAGACTACTTCAGAAACTGAACAAATTTTCAGACACAATTCCACCAATTTCAATGTAGATAACATGTAGAAGAAGGAGATTTCAGATGCTTTGCGACCATCCGACAAGCACTTTGGTGAAGGCATAATCCTGTCTTAAATTCCTAAGGTCATACAAGGCCTTAACATACAGACCTCCAACTTTATGCTCACAGATAAGGAGGGTTATGTCTCTTCAATCAGGCCGGACCCCCATTAATGTTCAGTGCCATATTTCGCCTTAGACTTAGAAAGTGGCATACTGAAAACTCTGTGGATTGTCATTATTCCATAGTACAGACAAAACTGTTTTAAATGCACTGCATTGGAAGAAAAGCTGACCAAAGGATCAGTCTGTTACTATAAAATGTGTGTTTTGTCACTGAATTGTGTGTTTAATATCCCTAGAAGCTGGTCAGTGCAGACAGTATATCAGAATAAAAGTTCATCACAATGGCTCTGTAATCTTTGGCTTTTTGTTTTTGTTTATTTACAATGTTCTACAATATTTACAAAATACAACAAATCTGACTTTCACTCTGTGAAAATAACAATGAAGTACCGGACTTTTTTGTATCTTTGTACCTGATGTTTCATATTACCGTAAGGATTCCCTCTGCACCAAACCTGCTCAGCATTATGTCAGTAATGGTGAAGTGTGTCTTTGACCTTTGAGACCTCGGTGTGTCTTCTGTGCAGGCCTGCTACTCATCTGGTGTTAGCTGTTTCATGCTGGTATCATAACTGACAGTTATTAATGTTTATGGTTATCTGCATGAAATTCACCCTGAAAGTGGTGATGAGAGGGATGAGAAGGAGTGTCTGTAGGTGTTGAAGAATTTCTGAAGTTTGATATTTATAGCCTGGTGTCTAGCATGTTGCTTTGTGAGTTTTACGATGAAATTAGGAAAGGTTTAGACATAAATCCATGAAATAATCGCCATTGCCGAATAATAATAATAATCGTTTTTATATTATTATTATTATCAACTTCACACACTCACACCACACATATATGAATATGCATGTACTACTACAACACACACACACAGAGGCTGCCCTGATGTAGCACCTCTTTAATTCACACCAGCACTTGCTATTCTTCGCTGGTGGTGTGATAGTATTCGCTGAGAGTCGTTCCTCCTGAGTCTTTCAGTTGTCTCAAACACTCTACTTCAGCGCAAGGCCTTATTGCCCACCCAAAGAGGTTATAGGGATTCTCGACTGCCCTCTCCCTCCCTAAGTGGGTGGTCCTCTGGGGTATGGCTGAGGCACAGGTGGAGCATTGTAGGGGTGCTCACAAAAATAACCCCCCTCACTCCTCACTAACAACCCCTCTCCCACCCGTTTTTGCCACGCCTGCTATACGGAAAGGTGGACTAAATTTTGCAGAACCCTCCATTAGACCGTTACGGCACTAAACACTGAAGGTGAAATGTTGACACATACAAACCTGTGTGTTAGCCATTCTGGGAAAAGCTGAGCAAATTAAACTCTCATAAACAATACAGCATTCTCCAGTCCTTTATTAACTAAGAGCTTTGATTTCAAACTATATCCAATTGTTCTGGCCAAAGTGTGATCATAATAAGGTGCTTGTTAAATAAAACTCTTAACACATTTATATCAGGCCATGGGCAACAAACTTGTGTTATATCAAAACATATCCCCCCTCCCCTACTAAAAATATTCCCATGCTCTGGTTTTGTAAATAATTATAGTTCTGCTGAATGTGTTTTATAAAGTTTACATGGTAGGTTCAGTGCACCCTATCTGTTGTTTGGAACCCTGCAAACCACCAGCAAGATGTTGACATATGGCAGCTCTGGTGTAGTGCACAAGGCATGGATTACTTGGGACCATAATAAACAGGAGCATAAAGAGGGATCTGTGCAGACGGGGTGCCCTGAGAGGGGTGACTCTCCTCGGACCTCCTTGTCTTAATATCACTGTGTCTGTCTCCAGCTTTCTGAAAACCCTCTGGGTAAGTAGGGATGCTTGATGTAATCACACGCACTCCCATCCTGTACAATTGGACTGTTTGACTCGGTTGGTAAGAGGCTGCCAGCCACCTGCTCATATGTGTTAACAGAGTGATTTATTGTTAAAGGATGATGAAGCTAGACACAGAACACGTGTCTTGATAACCTTACAAGCTTTGAAATGACAGGATATCAGCAATACAAAGGTGTAATAATGAGAAATGTGTTTTTTTTTACCATGTCATGAAGTTAACACATAAACTCATAATAGAGACATATCTGTGCAAGAATACAGCAGGTGCTCCCCGTAGTGATTGCAATTGCAATGCTAGTGTGCACAAAGACTTGGCTGTGTGCTCCATCCACCTGCACTTAGGTAAAGAGATGCCAGAATTTCTGATTCAATGAACCATCTATACAAGGTCGAGTGACATACTGGTCTGCCTGCTTTCCACCTGTAAACCAATGCAGAGTGCATTGTGCAAAAAAAAAAAAAAACTAGCTAGTTAACATTTTGTTGATCATCTTACTGCAGAAAAGCACCGTTAAGATTGACGACTTTGGCATGGTTGCCAAACATGCAGTGACAGGCACTTCAGACAATGATGGGATTGCAGAAGAATCAGTCAACTTCATGTGAGGCTAAATAACCATTATCAGAGTTCCTATCCTCTTACGTCTCCCATAACTTCCTGCTTAGATCTTTGCGAGGGCCAGATGGTTACATTGGCCACTGGGGATAGCAAGAAGCCCAGAAAGACAGTTTTACAATGTGCAATTACGGGACAGATAAACTAAACGCTCAACAAAGAAAGGCATTCCCAGATCCCTGGCTTCTAGACTTTGATAAGGAACAAACTGCATTCCTTGGCCAATTTACTGTCTTCAAAATTGAAATACCAGTGCTAATGAACACTCTTACTGTAGCTTGAATGCAAGATTTTTGTCTCAGTGTAATGAATGCAGGGCACTGTAGATATACTGTAAAGCATGCCTCCATGATCCAACTGTGGAACCATCAACGTGTGCTTAAAAATCTTTGCAAAGCACTCAAAGCTGTCTGATTTGTTTTGGGCTTGGTCACATGCCAATTGATGCTAAAGGGGATAGAGTTTCTTAACCAATGAGCAGGGCTCCACATATTGCTACACTCAGAGTTCAGCCTGTTTTGTTCCACATTAACATTTCACAGAGAGATCAGGCGCCTGCCCTCTGTGCTTTACCCCAGGGAGCAAGAATCCCCCACAAACTGACACTGATACAATCTCCAGGTAATGGCTGCCTGCCTACAAGCCAGAGGGTGTCTGAGGATATACTGTGTCTGTGTGTGTGTATGACTCGAGGAGGTACCCAGCACCACTGGTGTGGTCACAGGGCCAAAGTTCACTCAGAAATGTGTGGCCTGGGGTCGAGAGGTGCTATGGCCTCCGTTAACGGTGAGGGTAGAGTTTCAACCTCCACCCTCACCCTCTCCTCTTTCTCCAGGCTGCTCTGCCACTTACATTTCTCACCATGACACGCGTGACGACCCCCACCTTTTAGTCAGGTGACAGAGGCTTGATGGAGGTGAAGAAAGAGCGAACAACAGAGCAGGACAGCAGGGTGTTAAAAAACAGAATTAGATGGCAGTGGTTTGGTGGTTTAGATTTGTTGATTTGTCGAATGTACGTTAGAGAAAGTCAGTACGAAACAAGAAAGGATTGTTGAACAGGTTTGTCAAATTACTTTAATGTGGGAGCAGGTGTGTTGATGGTGCAATGGTGTAAATACATGGTTCACATATGTAATAACTAGTCTCTGCATTTGGAGTGAAGCAGTGGTGGAATCTAAGTACAATGACTCAAATACTGTGCTTACATACAATTATGAGGTACTTTACCCTTGTATTTCCATTTTATGGAACTCCATATTTTACCTTTTACCCCACTGGTTTTATTTTATTTGACAGCTGTAGTTACACTGCAGATTAAGAAATGCATCATAAATAAAGTGTTAAAGGCCCAGTGTGTAGTATTAGCATCTAGTGGTGTAGTTGCAGTGGTGGCGGCAAATCGACATTTGCCGATACCGATAGTACATTTACTTTACCTTGACTTTAACATTTTACTTAAAAGCTGCAATAACTGATTTTGACTACTTGGGTCAGCACAAGTTGTAAACACATCATTGACAAATCACTTTACAAAATTATTATGGCTAACAGTTGCCTATTTAGACATCCAGCGCAACATTTGCATTCATGTGTATTTATGTCTCTAGCCAAGTCATTCATTCTCCTTTTAGCTCAGTTTTGATCAACCCCTGACACAAATATTTGGCTCTTTGGCTGCTAAATTCTCCCCTTTGTTCACTAACTAGTCTCTAACTTTGTCAGCTGTTTGGTGCTTGGAAGGTAGCATGCAGGTTTATCAGATCTTTTTTGCTGAAAAACAAAAAACAAAACAATGAACTAAAAAATTGGTGAAAAGCCTCGTAGAGCTGAGGGGAAGTATATGTGGGTCCGTCATTACAATTTATCTCTTTTACATTAGACAAACGCATGTGATCCATTGTTAATATAAAAACATTGATTTGTATAGCTTTAAGTAAAAGACCTAAATACTTCTTCCACCACTGGAGCAAAGACATCCAGCGCTGTTCTTCTGCTGTACAAATTAACATGGAAATGTGACTCTGAAGTGTCCACAAACAGGAGCTTTACCCTCTCTAAAACTACAGTGACAGTTTTAGTAGTGATCTGTTCTTGTAATTTATGGTATTAATTGGTGCATCTCACAAACACAGACACAGACAAACACGCACACACTCATAGGCACACATTCTCAGCCGGCCCCGTTTAAGTGTTCCCCAGACAGTATGTGATCCTCAGACAGGACAGTGCTTCCTCCTCTAGTACTCAGGTCTTGTCTGAAGGATCAGCCTGGCGAGGTCATCCAGACAGACAGGGAGAGAGGATCTCTCTCCTTTATGATGCTCCTGAGCCCGGTCAGAAATATGTTGTATTTTTTCAGTTCTGTCTGAACTGATGTTACTAGCAAATGTTGTTGACATCTTTTTCAGATTCGTCAGTGCTTTTTGTGCTTTAGCTTTGGTTTTCTCCCCCCTCACTGTACGCTGTTTGAGCCTTTCCCTTTACATCTGTTTATTTCTACCTCGTCGTACCTGTACCTCTTTCTTTTCTGTTTCATAAAATGCAGACCTGTTAATTCCCCAATTTTACACAATTTATCATCTCTTTGACATGATATCCTTTGCAATGTTCTCCCCTTTGTTTTTTGTGCCTTTGCAGTTTTGCCTCCTCGCCTCCCTCTGTCTCGCTTCCTCTGTCTCTGTCTCACTGCTGGTGTTTTTCTGAAAAATAACAAGGTCTGGGGCTGTGCGTGTGCATGTGTTTTGCGCTGGCTGCATAGACTGGATGGGCTGGCTGCACTGGGCTGGCTTCTTGTGTGGTCCCCCGGCAAACTTTATGATTTATTCAGCTAAAGGCAGAGGAGCACGACCCCCAGTGACCACAGAGAGAGAGCTGCACGTGGGTTTAATGATTTCACCACAAAAATGTCTGCTATGGCTGGGCCTGCATGGAGCTCAGAGCCCCCCCACTGGCTGAATAGTGGGGAGGGGGGTTTTGAAAAGAGAGCTCGGCTGACCGGCCTGAGTCAATATAAACGCTTACCACTACACATCTACTTGGAGGGATTACGAGGGAAGACGAGTACAGACAGAAAGCTACATCCGTTGGCATGTTCCAAATGTTCTAAACTCCTGTCTTTCAACAAATGCTCAGTGATTCCTGCATGCGTGTTGTTATTTTTTATCACGCATTCTGCTATTTTTCTTTCTTCATCCCAACCCCCCTGTGTCTTGTAGCCAGTGGGAGATTTCAGAGGCATTATTGAAATGTGGACACTGAGGATGATGTAACCAAGCTTTCAAGAACAGGGAGAGGGGCAGAAATAATAGGGGGGAGGTGGGGGGGGCAAGGTTGGGTGGGTGTGGTTGGTGTGTGGTGTGGGGGGAGGTATTTGAATTTTTCTTCTGCTGGTGTCCAGGTCTGCTGGCTCAAGAGAGTGCTGCGGAGGCTTTGGACTGGATGCTAGCTCGGTGCTGCCTCTCTCTCTTCTGTTTGCTACAACTCCCTTGAACAAGATGATGTCTATTCAGAGGGATTTTGAACTTCTTGATGAAGAGCAAAATCACGGGGGTGGAGCCTAATTATGCTGCCGAGTGTGAACAGGTCAGGGAGCTATGCCGCATCTCGTTTGAAAACAGGCCGGCTTTGCTTTTTCAGACAGAAAATGCTCTTGCATATTTAAATATAGGGAACAACAACATGGAACAGGTGAAATTTATTTTTTTTAAAGATAAGACATAATAAATGAATGATAGTTGCACTCTGTTGAGCTGCTCCAGTGTAAGGGTCCTGGTATCACACTAATAGAACAGAACCATTGTTAATATTATTAGTGTTATCTGCTGTGAAAAAGGTCTGTTCAATTGATGTTGTCAAAGATTCAGAGTTACTGACTATGCAGTTAAATACAGTATATGCAATGCAGTTGTTGAATCATGATTCTTTCTGTGCTTTAAAATTCTTTCAGTAACCTTCTGACCAAGCTGTAACTTACTGTGTATCATTGCTGAGCTGACAATTGCACTTTCATTCATCATTAAGAGGAACTATGTGCTAGCGAACTGGGGGAGAAACAATCTGAAAAAAAAAACATCTGACACATCAACAGCAACATTTACATTAATTCTGGAGTCATGTTTCTGGCTACCTGATGTATGGAAGTCCAATATTCACTCTCCTTTCAACTCTCATAGGACATAGAACAACTCCCCAGCTCTCTGTTCCCTCAAAGTCAGCAGTGTCGGCTTGCTATTGGTGGAATTAGCGAGTTCGAGTTGATTTTTACTTACTTACTTACTTTTTTTACTTTGCTCGTTCAAGCAAATCCACTGATCACTGTGTACCACTGGAATTAACTGAATTTGCCGCAATATTTCACCATTTTAAATGCTTTAAAGATTTGTTTGTGTGGAAACCTCTACTAAGTGCTTCCTGCTATGTACAGAAGCTCTCACAGGGTAGTATCACTTACATCACAGCAGGTTTTAGTCTGTGTTTGCATGGATGCCTCCCGAGCGTCTCTGCATGTGTGTCAGAGGGTGAAATGGTATCAAACCAGTCATCATTACAAGCTCATTCCACAACCCCAGGAGGGATTACACAACGGTCAGTGTGCAGTGGGTGTGACATACGCTTCTCCATCAACCCCAGGCTCAGGGCTCACAGTGAGTAATGAGTCCACCCAGCAGAACCTCAGCACACGCCCAGGGCCCAAGGAAATGTATGTGCTCACCATGTCTGGTATGACAACCCCCCTCCTCGACTAGCCAGGAACACAAACTCATATCTGCTGCTCTGTCTTTGATCCCCAACAATCCCTCCCACAAAACATATTATGTGTTTTTTATATGGCGAGCTATGTAAGGTTTAATGGCTTATTTCCAGTAGCATCTCATAGGTCTACAGTATACGCACAGATGTACACATAGACACACATGCCATGTGTCTGTCTCTCATCCGTCTCTCTTCTTGCTGTATCTCTTTATCACATACACACTCGTGCTACCAGGTCCAGACATAAATCAATATGACTTAAAATGCAAAGAAAACATTGACCCAAAACATACAGAGATGATGAAGGCATTTATTTTCTCAGCAGGTTCTGCGATGATATGTGAATGGACCATTTTGTTTGCTTAGAAAATGGAGGTGAATTAATTGATGTGCAGCCAGTGTAATTTAATGTCCAGAGGCCTGTTGAGCCCATTATAGTCAACTGGGAATTTCTCCTGGTAAAGCTGCTGGTTTAGCTGCTGAGCAGACCTCCATTAGTGCGTGCCATCAAGAGAAAATGCAGCAAAGGTAGGGAGTTTCATTTTCCACCTCTCTTCAGTAATAAGTGGAAAATCCAAGGGAAAAAATGAGTATCAACGCAAAGAGACAGTTCTTGTTCGTCTTCACTTTTTCTCTGTCTCACCTCTTGTCGTTCTGGTTTACTCCTCCCTCCTTCTCGCTTCCTCCTGGTCCTTGGAAGGAATTGGTAATACAAATCGGTTCCAAGTGTGACATATCCTCACGCTCCTGCTGTCCGACTTTCCCCTTCTTAACCCCCCCCCCCCAACATCCTCTGCCACCCTGTCCCTCTTTAAGAAGCATTTGTTTTGGGACTTGTCACCACCATGCACTGTGTGGTTACAGCCACGATGGTGGCGGACCGTCTCTTGCTAATTACCAAACTCTAGATGAGTCACAGAGGGAGAGAGACCGAGAGAGAGGCGTTCTCCGCTATTTTTGGCCCCTGACATCGGCCCCATAAGAGACTTTCCCCTCCGTGCCTACCCCTCTCTGTCCCTCTGATCTCTGGACCTCCTCAACAGATGAAACGAGCACTTTGAGGAGGGCCTCAGTCACTGGACCCGCTCTCCTCTTTGCTGGCCTGGTGTGAACAGCTGCCTGTTTTGGTTTGTGTCATACACACAAACATTCATACACTGTTTGGGTTTGTAGGCCTCTCTCGGCAGGTCCTCTGTGTCCTATGAGTTATGACAAACGTTATTATGCTCCCTTTCACATTACTTTAGCACATGCTGCCAGAGTAGATCACCGTGTTTTCCTAGAGCATGGGTCATTTGGCCGCCACCCAGTGTTTGAACAGCTGTAATGAGCACTCAACATTAATAACTTCACTATGGAAAGAGAGAGATTGGCTAGTCTTTATAAATGAAAAAAGTGATTTTTAACACATTTGATTCCATAGTGTGGATGATGTGTGGAATACTCTGTTGAATTTTAGTGTCATGTCTACATTAAGCTGTTGTTCACAGAATTCATATGTTGTTATGAAAATATCCACATCCACCAGGAATCAACTGACTGGTGGGAGTTCTTGATTTCTTAATGTTTATTGGTTAGAGAATAGAAAAACATCCTTAGGGAGAGAATGCTTGCCATTACAAATTTCCATTTGTCACTGATGGAAATAAGCACATTTGTTTCATTTTTTACAAAGACACATAGAGAGTAGTAAAAACTGTACTCTCACTGCTTTTGGGCCACCACAGCGTGACCCAAATTAGACTTTATGTGCCACTTTGTAATGACTAGCTACGGCCCCAATTTTACCCTTGACAAGATTTAAATAAGGACCCATTTGCTCTGGCATCAGTGGTGTAGGTAGCAAAGCAGCAGGCCGGCTGGCCGGACATGTGCTCTCAGCCAGAGCAATCTATCATTACCAGTGTAATAAGGGGAACTGACTTTTTTTATGTCTTACAATTGAGAGCAAAATGAATGCTTCCACACAAAGTGATAATCACAAGGGCTTGCCAAAGGAGAGGTTGCCAGAAATCCACTACTGCTTTCTTTTTCTGCTTTTCATCCCAGTGGGTTAGAAGGGCTCATCGCTGGTTGATTGCTGTCTAATTTAGTGCTGACCTCAAGGACTGCTGAGTCTTACAAGGTCAAATAGCTGCTACTATATTTGTAGTTTTTAATGAGCATGTCAGGATACAGTATGTATTACTGCACATAAAATAATGTCACAAGCAACAGAAAACCAAATGAGTTTTAGGCATGCTAGTGGTCAGTCAGTCGATCCCCTTTGGTCCAGACTGAAATATCTCAACAACTACTTGATGGATTGACATGCAATTTGGTACAGATATCCATGGTGCCCTAATCGTGAATTATGGTGACTTTGGTGATCCCCTGACATTTCATCTATGATGATGTTAATTTAGGGTTTTGAGTGAAATGTTCTCAAAACAATGTGGATTTGCCAGGAATTTAGGTACATTTTCCATCTAACTTTTATCTTAATCTATCTTATCTATCTATCTTATCTTATCTATCTATCTTATCTATCTATCTATCTATCTATCTATCTATCATTATCTATCTATCTATCGATCTCTTTTCCTCCTCTGTCAAACCTGGCTTAAACTTTCTCTACTACCTTGGTGTTTGACATTCCAACCTGCAATTTAATAGAAAGAAAGACGTTACACTGTTTGGCACTGAATATTGCTTCAGGGGGAATTATTCCAGTAGGTTTTCACTTTGAAACTGGTTTTAGGTCAGCCGCTGTGTTGGAAATCACTCATTGTTGTGTGGTCTCTCTTCCATTTTCCATTGTGTGGTCAAGAGAATTGTGAGAGCCTCGTACAGTGCTCCATCCTGCCCAGTCAACAGAACAGGGGGGCCTCTCACAGCAACCAACAGCCGTTTGAAGATGAGGTTTGTGGCTAGTTTCCACCCACAACGCCAAGCTGTCTCTGATTAGACCTGGGATCTAATTTGAGAAGGGGGCTAAGAGTGGGTTCGGGGTGTGGGGGTCTGTGTGGCGCAGCCATCCTCTCCCAGAGGGCCCTCAGCTCAAGGGCTCGTGTGCTTGACTTTCTCTCAAGAAATACATCCTGATGGTACGAATAAAAGTACAAGAAGAACATGCAGAAATGGAGATGATTGGGAGAAGCCTGACATCCTCTCTCTGCTTTTCTTTTCTGACAAACAAAAAAAACAGAGGAAGCCCCTGTCCTAAACTTCCAGCCATGATGTTGAGGACTATACCCCCCACTCTACACACACACACACATATGCAGGCTCTCCTGGTCCCAGTAATCATGACGCTGGTCGACCCTCTGACCCAAGTGATGTATTTCTGTGCAGTGTGTCGGCTCCCTAAGTGTGTGTTCTGGCTCCAGTCTGGGTCATGCATTGTCGGGAATGTTGATGAAAAATGACAGGCCATTATTACATGCCACGGCTGTCCCCTCTTCTCCCCCTGCCTTACCCACTGATAGGGGGATACTTTTGAAAAATCGAAAACCAGAGTCACTACATAAAAAACGACCCCCCCCCCACGCGCAAGGTCCAACTGAGTGCTTTGAAGACCCATTTTTTAAGAACTTTACGGAATATAAACCTGACATGATTTTGCATTCTTTTTTTTTTTTTTTTTGCTCAGCTCTCTCCTTCATCCTACTCTATTAGGTTTTTATGGACTCGAGTTTCTCTGTGGAGGTCATTGTAGTGCTAATGTTCTGCAGGGTGGGGAACAAAGCTCAGAGCATGTAAAAGAAGCCCTGGTTCCTGAGGGAGGAGATCAGGCAGCTGCAGGCAGGGGGTGTGAAGGTTTCGGTTACCTGCTCGCTGCCTGAACACTCGACTCTTCTCCTCGCAGCTCAGGACCACCTGGGTAGCAGGCGCTGCTTTTCGAGGAATCAGATAGTGTGGATACAAGCAGAGAGACACATAAAGAGTTCACATACAAAAGAGAAACTAAATGATGATCGCACACACTGAAATGATGAACCCACACATCTCTAGCCTCCACTGACCCATATCTGCTCAGCACAACTCCAGGGGTCTGGGTGGATGTCAAGAGGTGTGGTGGCTGTCAGTGATGGTTGACCTTGCACCAGTTCTCTGATATCTCCTGTCACACATCACTGCCCAGGAAGCACTTTCCTTTCTCTTCTAGTCTCTACACACTTCATCATGCTGTCTGACTACAACAAGGCTCAAACCACAGACCACTGACCCATGTTTGTGTGTGTGTGTGTGTTGAGTGTTGTGTGTGTGTGTGTGTGTGTTGAGCAGTGGTATGTAAATTAAACATGAGCTTGGATTTTTACCATGTATCAATAAACTTTTGTTTACAGTAAAACAACAGTCTGTTTTAAGTTATGTGCATAATGGATGCAGTGGATGAAGTAAGGCCTTTTCTCGATTAAGAGAATAACAAATCAATATACTGTAACAACAGAAAATTACTAAAAGTCCAAGCATGTTAACAATAACTAACTAATTGAGGTTCAGAGTTCATTTTTGAGCTTGTAAACCCAAACTCTATCTGCTGATCAAGATCATATGAAGTCCATAACTATTAAACCAACCTGTCAATATGCTAATGAAGATCATGTGATATGACAGAAGCTCCGGAACAGCTACTAACTGGACTAAATTGAGTTTTTTATGTCATTAAATAGATACAGGGTAAAAACAAAACATGTAAAACTAAAAGAAAGAAAATGAAGGAAAAAGGAATATAAAAATAAAAGTAGGAGTATATACCACACAAATGTTTGCTATAATATATACTAGTATATATATATATATATACAATAGTCATTTGTGTCAGGCAAACATGCACTCTAACATAGCAAACCATATTCTTAGCACGGATCGACAACTTTATGTTTTTGTTATACCACTGTATCAAAAGACAATGTGAAAGGGGTTACTCATATTGATGAACTTATGAATTATCCCTCGAATCTGCAGCTCCATTTTTGGCTGCAACTGCAGATGTTTCCATAAAAAAAAGTTTCAAAAACCTACTGTACACTATCTGCTCAGCACCAAACAACAGACAGATATTTTCCTCAGTTTTTAGAGACCAAAAATAGAGCCGAAAAACAAATAGGATTTACATTCACTAGGTGGCCAAAAACACAACTATAAATTAATGATAATTACCTTAACTGCTGGATGTGTAAGAAACAACTGTTTGCTAACATGTTTGCTTTAAAAGATTTAACTTTTTAGGTGATTATATGTCAAGCTTGTGTGTCTGTTGCCTCCAAGTGGCCAAAAAAAAAACAAAAAAACAACCCAGTTATTGCAGATTTATGGTCCATTGTGTAACTGCTCAGATGTGTTCCAGAACTTAAGAAAGAGCATATACATAATGTGTTATCATTTATTAGGAGGGGACATGCATTATTTCTTCCCAACTATATAATAACATTTAAAATGTTTCTACAATGACTAATGTTTTCCATAATGAGCAGCTATATGGCCATAATTGGTTGTAATTAAGAGGAGTATAGAAAATTATCGGAGTGGCCACCACAGAGATGGTATCTGTGTATTGTAGTCCATATATAGCACATATGTACATATGAATTACTTCATTTCAGTCAGCCATAATTTCCGCCCATTTAAAAGAAAGACTATAAAAAAAGTCACAGCAAGCCAAGAATAGTTCTTGTCTTAATATCTGGAAGCATTTAGATGTTGTTGTTTTTGCTCAGCAAACACTTTAAAGTGGAAAGAGAGCTGTGGTTGACCACAGGGGAATAAATATGGTTTCTGATCAGCTCGCTAATTACCTTCCAAGGAGTAAATATGAGTTTAAAAAAAAGGGTAAAAAAAACACTGTGAGCCACCCTGGTGTAAATACTAGCTGTTACACACAAATGTGGTCTTCAGATGCTTTATAATCTAAAGTGGTGTGTTAGAGCACTTTATGTGCGTTACTACACTCTAGTGTTCGTAATGCTGCTGCAGCTACAGTACATAAGCATCACCACTCAGTCCTCCCCTACTTGTTGACTAATGCTTTGTTTAACACACTGAAGTTAATGTAGCCTTTTTTGGTGCTTTACACTGTATCTACATCATGGGTCATGGCAGCTTCTGTATGTGTGGAGATCTGTCACCAGGCCTGGTCACTCCTACAAGAATGATTTTTACATCTTGTTCACTGCGACAGACCTTTACTTTAAGTTTCATGACATGCGAATGCAGCGTTACGTAAAGGGGGCGAACGGAGTGTGACACTTGCACACACACTGTCTGTACTCCTCTGCCTGTCTGCCCACTGTAGTTCAATCGCAATGTTGAAGTTTCCTGCCAAACTCCTGCTAATGTTACTCTTGACCACAGTCCAATTTGGAACATGTGGACTGCGGCTTGACATTCACTTGCACACAGGTCAGGATCATGGGTCAGGATGATTATGTGCGTCTTGAGCACCTTCCTCTCTCTGTAATGTTATGTAAACATCTTCAAGTGTATTACACTGGGCTGCTTCCTGCTGCTATGTGTGTGGCATGCTGCGTACGTCAGCTGATGAGACATAAAGTGAGTCTGTTTGCGCAGTTATAAATACTTGGACAGTGAATGGAAGCAGCCAAATTACCAAGGACTGTTTTGATTAAACTGTCGCAGTGTGGTGTGGAAAATCTTGCAGAAATTGATTATGACATGAAGCTGACAATGACATGAAAATAATTTTTGGATACGTTTTTGTTCCTTTGAGCACAGGTGCCAGGACTGAATATGAATTGCGACATGTTTTTTCCTGCAGATTGATTAAATCAACAAAGCATAAAAGTTTTGACAGGAAAAAAAATGGTGTTTGTCAGATTTAAATGGACTTCAAATGAGCTTAATTGGACTTCATCCTTGCTTGTTTCCTCTTTATATCTAAAGCATGAAAGGGTAAGGCAACTAAGAAATGGTGGTGTTTGGCACACTTTGCGACAAATCACACACAAAAGTCAGCAAAGGAAACTCAAGAAGAATCACCTGCAGTCTGCTCCTGTGTCTCAGATATTAAGCTATCAAACAAACAAGCCCTACCAAACAAGATCATATGTTGTTTTCAACCTGGGATATAAATGAATTGAATGATTTAAATAATTATGAATATGCGGCTGGACTACAAATTAAAAACCAAAGTGAAATGTCTTAATAAGGTGTTAGGCCACCCCAAGCAACAGCATGAGTGAGAGTGCTGTCTAGACCACTCCACATAAAGTTGAAATTTAAATGTGAGTCATTCACACTGACATAGATAAATCCTTGAATGCCTCTTAAAATGTAATTACATGTGACAGAAAAAACTTTGAGTAGTTCAGTGATGTTTCTTTTTAATATTTGCTATCCGCATTTGAACAATCAAACCTGTGTATGTTTAATGATGTTACCAGATTGAGGGCAACCTCTTGAAACTGAGGCCACAGCAAGACCATATTCCATCGAACACGTTACGGAGCTGATCGCACTTGTTCTAGGCAATGCTCTAGGGTAATTAAATGTTATAGAATAGGCGGCTGGTCTATTTTTGATGGTAGCCACTTGCATCAAGCAACACAGAGCATATCCCACTGAAAGACTGTAAGAAGTCACAGAAACTGCATAGAGAATCAAAAATAAAATACTAGCCAACATTGTGACACCAGCAAGAAGTCAATAAGTCAGAAGCAGGTTACAGGGGATTTTAAGCGTAGAAATTTAGCGTTTTGTACTATTTTTAATCCAATCCAATCCAACTTTATTTGTTAAGCACTTTAAAAACAACCAAAGTTGACCAAAGTGCTGTACAGGAGAATAAATAAGACATCATAAATGTAAACAGTTGATCGGTTGATGATGCAAGACCACTGGTGATGAATATAAACAGTGATGGCGATAACACTGGAAAGTTCCCGTGGCGATAAACATGGCGCGAAGTCCGACGGCGACAAGCTCGATGTCCGGGCTGCAGACACGCTCTTTCACACAGACGTGCCCGGGGTTACACCACCTGTTGTTTATGAGCACGGCCATTCCCCCTACTTTCTTCATGCTGGTGGTGTCCCTGTCAGCTCGAAATTATTACATTATTTTTAAGGATAAAATGCACAAGTAAATAATGTATGGCAGGCAACACGCTCTGGTGACGCGTGGATCGCAGAGCCAAAATACATCGCAGACCCAACGTTATAAAGCTGTGACCGGGGGAATCTGGGGTTAGGCATCGTTTCCCAATCTACCAAGTGCACATTGTATCTTTTTATTGATCTGATCTGTTTTCACCAAAGAGTAAAGGAACCGATTCCTGATTTTGATTAAAAGATCACTTAGCTACTGCTCGCAACTTCTGGCTGCACATCTTGACATCAATTTCAATGGTAGATGATAATTATATTTCTGTAATAATAAGAAAAATAAAACAACACGAGAAACAGTGTAAGCAGTCAGTCAGAGATTAATTTCTCTAAAAATCAATCTTATTCCATCACTTAACTTAGTGGTGATCTTAGAAATAAAATGCTGCGTTGTTAAGCTTCTCCTTTACCATAACCAAAAGTACAAAAACTCAAACTGGTGCTATACGATCAATAGTATCTTTGATTTGGAGTCAGCAAAGCCTAAAAACTCATTGAAGTGTATCTGTGGCCAGACAAAGGCAAAGCAAAGAGAGAAAGTGGCAGAGAGCACAGTGCCATGACCTGGAGGTCATTGGCAGTAGATAATCTGGTATGAGAACAACTGATAGCCTGTCAGTAATGATGGGGCCTAATGCTGGAGAAGAAAAAGGAGGGGAGCCATAGAAGAAAGAAAGAAACCTACTGAGAACTCCCCTATGTTTTTTGTCATCTGTGTGCCAAATTAGGGTGAGAGAGGAGAGGAAAGGGAGGGGGGAGGGCGAGGAGAGCGAAAGAGAGAGTGCAGATGGACCACACCGACTGACTGGTTGGACTAATGTGGACGTTTTCTCTCCGGGGTCAGATATTTACTCCTAATTAGCTGGAGGAATGCAACGCATGAGAGCGGAACAGATACGTTACCGTTTTGGCCGGAATTTCCTCTCCTTCTGTGGCATGCGCTGCTTTAACCTGATTAGGTATGGCACTTATCAGAGGAGATGAAAGCACTGGGGGGATCGGTGACGCATTGCTGGACACCCCTGCTCTGCTCCCACTTCACCCCCATTTCCACCATGACCCTCCCAGTGGTCATTACTGGTTGTGCCATGTGTCATGGTACTAGGAAAACTTGGTCGATAATTTACAGTAGGACTGACACCGTGACCTCGGCGTGGCACTTGTTGTGGGACTGGATCAAAAGGAAGTTGTTGGGAATAAACAAGCGGGGAGACTTTCTATAAAAATGATTTTTATTGAAGGGCTTAAAATGAGATAAACAAGTTTTACGAGGTGGAGAGAGGGGCATGCTGTTGTCAGGAAGTGAGACAACTGCCAGTGTATGTGAATGCATGTGTTTCAGTGCGAGTATCAAACCTGGTGGCAGCAAGTCAGAGCAGATTTTGTGGTTGTACTCCAGCGCAGAGAAAAGCTTGTGGAGGTGGCAGGCCTAACTTCCTGTTAATGATGGATTAGAAGGCTTTAAATGGCAGTGGAAGCTAGCTGGTATTGGCAAGCTTTGTGTGGTATAGCTTTAATCTGCTACATCTGTGGTTTTTCTTGAGAAAAGGGGCAATCCCGACTTTGGCACTTGACAGGGATATTGTTTTCTGCATTCATCATGTCTGAAAGCCATTTGGTTTGAATTCACTCAGAGGTGCGAGGTTGTTGGTGGAATACAAAGAATTATAGTTACTGTACAAAAAAACACGAACATATTTTAGTTTACCTCCAGTGGTATCTGTCTATGAAGATGGTTTTGGTTTTATTTAGCCAGGTTTTTAGGCTTTGAGATGCATCCCACCATTTTTGATTACTTTCTACCAAGAGAAATAAAGCAACGGGGCTTCAGCTTCTGTAAAGACACACTGTTGTTGAATGTTTAGCCACACCGGTGACATGGCCCGTCTGTCGATAATCTGCTTTGGTCCAAACTGATCTCAGAACAACCAAATGCATTGCCATTTCACTTGGTACTGATATCCATGGTGCCCAGAAGATGAATCCTAATGACTTTGATGATCCTCTGACTTTACCCAGAACCACCAGTAGGTTAACAATGACACTTATCCTGTGTAATATCGCTACATCTACAAGATGGATTGGTTCACTGTGTAGAGAAAAGCCCTGTTCCCTCGCAATGGAAGGATCTGAGACAGTCTCAGGCTCAGTCACCCATTTTTTTTTCATATTGCAGGTTTCACCACGCATTGTAAACTACAAGCAGTTACACACAGACACGTTCAGTGACTGTATCTACCTTTTACCTGTATATACCTTTTTTCACAAGAGTAGCATTGTGTGTGACACTTGAGACCAAGGGAGAAGGATAGTCTTGAACGACTGTGTATCACTAAGGGTTCATGACAACTAAGACTTTTTGTCCACCCATTTTTTTAAAAATCAGTCAGCCAATGTTACTGTCTTTCAGAGGCTGCAGCAAGCTCAGTTTTAAAGGTCGAGTGAAGATGTTGGTATCATATTAAACTAAACTGAGACCTAAGGCATCCATTGGAACCAGGAAGCACTGCATGGCTCTGAAGGCTGATTTGACAGGTGCTCTTTAGTTAGGCCGGTGAGGGTATACAGAAAACAGAAATCCAGGAAATGTTGCTCAATGTCAAGTGGTGCAGGTAACCATGGAAAAAGAATCAGGCACTCAATCCATAGATTCTAATAATTCTTCGAGCATGGACAATAAAACCTACCAACGCGTATCGACTCTAGGTCTTCTTCGGGGTCTGACAAACACTTAAAGAAGTCAGTCACAGAGGTAGAAAACAGCTGTTTCGGTTGCTCTCCTCAAACCCAACAGTTACAGATGGAGAAACTCACATGCACAAACATGCACACGTGGCTGGACCAGATAAGTAAACAATGCTCAGGGATAAAAAACAAGAAGAGGGAGCGTGGTGCCCTCACGCCACTACATATTTAGATAGCAAAAACATGTTTGCTGCTATATTAATGTTTTGAATATTGTATATACAACCGTCAAACATAATTTGTCAAGTCTGTGATCAACACAATCGCAATTCAATTCACCTCCGTTGTATTAAAACCTAGGCAAATGTTATAAAGCTATCTGGATCTAGGGGTGAGAACATTTATTTTTTTGTTATTTGGGTGAACCAATCCTTTGTGTGTGTGCAGTGATGAATACAGTTACTGTGCTTAAGAGGATATTATTGTTTGAATGTGGTACAGACACAAAGCTCATGATATGTGCGTGTGGAGGACAGAAATGTGTTAACCCTCATGTTGAGGACGGAGCTGGTGGTCTTCCTACTGATGTGGTTCTGAATTCAGGCTAAACATATATTTTTCAGAAATCCCCAACACAAACAAAATCAATCACTGGCTGTCACACAAACCACCAGTGAAGTGGAACTCCATGATTACACACTTTACTTATCAGTGTTCATACATAACCTAAAAAAGAAAAAAAAGAAAAAAGAAACACCATGAATATTGCACTACGCTAAATTACAATCTGTCTTCCTTCTTTAGCGATACATTTCAGAATGGAAATGATGTCAGATTTCACTATTACTGCCATATGCCATATGAGAACTATCACTTCTGAATGCAAGACCTACCTCTGCTTGTAGCCAGCGGCACATCTGTGCACCTTCTGTGGTGGGCTCTGCCTGTGGTGGGCTTTGCTTTGTGTGTAAGAAGCAAGCAGATACACATTATACAGACACACATGCTCACAGACGGCCGCAGGTGGGCCTCCAGCGTGATAGCAACAACAAATGTATTTTACTCTCGAATGAACAAACTCCATCCACAGTGTATTCCCAACTGCTAATCATATGTGCTACACCTCCTGTACGGGATGTCCGAGCAGCCCCTGAGCATTATGGGCGCCTCAGAGCTGATGGCTGTGCTAATGACCTGGAGGGATAATGTGTAATGTGTGTTACAGTAAATGACAATGAGGTCATACCCTCTAATTTTCATTTTGTACCCCACACAGAGCTTGTTCCCAGCTCCCACTACTACTACTCTATTTCCCTCTCTTTAACTCTCCCTCTCTCACACACACAGACACACACACACTTGCTCACTGATGGTCTGTATTTGCTCAAGAGTTACTGGAACAGGACACAACAAAGTCTGGAAGCAGAAGGACATCCAGCCTCACAGCCTCCAGGTCTCACGGTTCCACTGATTGACCTGATGAAGACCAAAGGCTCCAATCACTGAGACTGCGTGTGTGTGTGAGTGCATGAAGTATGTGTGTGGGCACGGCTGTGTGTGTGAACATGCTTGCGTGTATGTCAGCACCTGACCACACACACTGTTTGGATGAATCGTTATCATTTGCACATTAGACTTTTGAAAATACTCCAGAAATTCCGGGGCCAGAAACCGTCTTGTCCTTTCCTTCTCCTGCTGTCTTCTTTCTTTTATCCCACACAAGAAGACCCACATCAGTGGTCTGTCAAGTGTGTGTGTGTGTGTGTGTGTGTGTGTGTGTGAAGATAGATACCAGTTGGTTTTATCTGCTGACTAGATGGTACAGTGGAGATGCTGAAAGCACTGGAGTGCTGCCAGTGTGCCTGAATTTAAATACAGCTGGTTGGTAAATGTACATCGACAGAAAGAGACTATAGTGTCTGTCTTCTCTTCATATGCACTGCTGTGTCTGTCTCTAATGTACGTCATATCTTTTCTCCCGATTGTCTCTACAAAAGATAAAATAACTTTCCAGAGCAGTAAAATCCTTCCTCATAAACCGTTTTGCAGTGTTTTGGCATCAAATTTATGGATCTATTACTCAAACTTCCCGGGTTGTATTTTATCATTTCACCAGTACCCCTGCTGTTTCTGGTGTGAACACCGGCTAAAATCCAAAGATATGTTGTTTACAGTGATTCCACAGAAAAAAAACAGCAAATCCTCAGATTTGTGAAGCTGGAACCAGTGATTTCTTTTTTCTTGGTACATGATTCAAATGAATTATCGATTATTGACCTTAAATTTTCAGTTGAGTTTAAAAGCTGATCATGGAAACAGCTCTTGACAAAACAATCTCTGCTCAAGGTCCTCTTACTCGGTTGTTCTGGAGCTTTTGACCATATCACACTGTCCTCGTCAACAGATGAAGTTTGCTAAGATGGCAGACTACAGCGTAGTTGTTCAATCCGTCCAATATTCTGAGCACTAACAGGATTTCTTCAAATCAAATCACATAATCGAAAAGCACTGAAACAACTGGTTGAGTAATCCGTTGACTGACAAAAAATAAACATGACTGCTTCTCAAATGTGATAAATTGATGCTTTTCTCTGTTTTAAATCATAGTAAATTGAATATCTTCCTCTTGCACTGAACTGATTGGACAAAACAAGACATTTGGCAGTTTGTGATGTGCTTTTTTCTGTATGTTGTTACATTAAACGTTAAACTAAATAATTAAGAAATTAAGCAAAGAAATAATCAAAAGATTAAGTGGCAGTAAAAATAATCATTAGTTACAGCAATCTCTGTATCCTCTGGCTGACACGGCTGTTTACCTCCTATCTGTATCCCACTGCACTGCTGACTAACTGGAAGCCAATTTTAGACCTTTCTTTACCACACACAAACATTTCCTCTTCAGCTCTTTATTTTTTTTACAATATTGCACCAGCACTTTTCTTGGCATTTACATTGTGATTGTTGCCTGCAGGCAACACCTTTCCTCTCCTATTCCCATGGCTAATACCTATTTATATAGTGTTTCTTATGTTTCGCTTCCCCATCAAACAAGGTAACAATGCCAATACTGTAGGCCGCTTTCATTCATCAAGCACACTGGCATCAGCTGAGTGATAAATCCACTCAATAGTGCGTGGGTGGTATGCATCCTCTGGGTGGTCATATTTGGGAAATGTGAAGTCCAATAAAGGTGTATAATTTGGAGGGCATTTTTATCCAGCCTATACCAGATGTACACAAAATTTCCTGAAGTAAGCAGCGGGTTCAACACAAAATATTTAAAAGCATTGTTTTCATATTCTCTTTGGCAGGCAGGTTAATTTTAATGAATTTCCTTGGGAATTATTTGCAAATAAAGCTCAGTTCTTCCAGAAAATTACCATTTGGCAGACAATTCACCTGACTTACTTGAGCACAGGAGGAAGTCAAGCTTGTGCCACGATGAATTTGTCTTACTTATGTGCTCTTGTAGAAAACTCTGAAGACAACGCACTCATTGTTTTGCTGGAAGATTTTCTCAGGATATCAGCGCTGGTTTCACTGTACGCAACCAGCTTATGGATCAGAGAGACCCATTGAGAGAAGTGAGTGACAGAGGGCAGCAGGGAAGAAAGAAAGGAGCGAATGAGTGTTCTGGCTTCTTGACCTCTTAGCATAAGAAGTCTTCTGAGTTCAAACTCCAGTGATTACAAGCTGAGCTGGTATTTAAAGTGGCCCTGCTCCCCCCACCACCACTACCCTGCCTCTCCTCCTCTTCTTCTCCTTCCCCCCATTCAATGCAGACTCGTGTGAGCTGTGTGTGCATGTGTGACAATGCCTACGACTTGAATATAAAAGTACATACCACATGAACCTGTGTGTGTGTGTGGTGGGTGTGTGTGTGTGTGTAGGGGTTTAGTAGAGTAGGTGGGCAGGGTCAGGGGTGGCTTGGTGGGGTTCTGGAGCCTGTGGGCCTTCTCTATTGTTCAGGCTGGAGGAGCTAAAGGGGGGCAATGAGTATTGAGGCCGAAGGTATTGCCTGCTTACGGTAGGGGGTTAGCAATAAGTGTGTGTGTGTGTGTGCGGACTTTTGCTCCAGGAGGAACCCACGAGGGGTGGGAAAAGGAAAGTAATTACAGATGATATAAGGCCAAAGGGAGGAAATTGATCAAAGAAAATGGGTGACCAGGAAGTAAGCAAGGGATCTTTGTTTCCCCTTCAATTAAACTGAAATGTCTCAGTGGTCTCTCTCTTTGAGCTGCATATGGTGGAGCAGGACTGTGGGGAAAGAGGGCTGAGGAGGAGTGGGGGGTTTATAGAGGTGAGGTTGATAGATAAATCGACTCTCTGTAGAAGCTGACAGAAAGCCTCCATACCCTACTGTATTTGCATTAAAGAATAGTTTCACAACTTATTTTTTCATAGTTTTTGTTATAAATATAACAAGCATTAGTTCATTAGTTAAGGCACTGGCTGAGTGGCATCGACTGTTTCAAATAATCCTCAATATCATTAGTACAATCTTATTTATGCATGGTGTACCAGTGTAGGCATTGTTACGCTGCCACTTATCACTGTTACTCTGCTAATTTGTGCATGCCAACAAAGTCAACTCCTTCCACCATATGTTTGTTAAGAGGGATTAGTTATCCATCCTCATGGTTATTGGGATTCTTTAAGAGCTCAACCAAAGAGAAGAACCTTTTCCTTCACATATTACTATATAAGTTTGCTATAAATGGTCAGTTCCTTGATGTAAATTCCTTGATGTAAATGCCTTGCTACTGGTAAATAGTAACATTGTACTCACCAAGTGAATTGCGGAGATCTCGAAATGTGGCGAGATTACGTTACTGACATTTTGATGGGACACAAGAAAAACAAGCAGTCGGATTACCATATGGTTTTTGAACAAATGCTCAGGTTACACTCAAAAAACAAAGAAGGTAATATGTAAAATGAAACTGTCCATTACAAACATCCATCAAGTTTTACAGACATACTTTCTGGTTCAACTTTGACCTCCCATACCCGCCATACCTGAATTATTACCAACATTTTGGGTACACTCACTTTAGATTTGACCTCCAAATAATGTGGTTTAACTGCTTGTTTCTTACCCTGTCTGACACTGAGTACAGTATTTTCACAATGAGTAGAAGTGATGTCCAAAACTAGAAACATAAAACCCAAGATGTGATAAACTGGAACTGGAACAGATCCTGGAAGGGAAAATAATATATTTTGTCATATCATCATATGTGTCACTTTATCCCTGTCTTAATGCAAAATGTTACCCCACTTGCTGATATCCCCTTTAAAGATTTTTGTACATAGCTCATCAGGACTCATTTTCATTATAAGCTTCGACTTATACATAACTGGAATAAGTTGTTCCTTATGTGTTTGATATGTTGTACTTTTTGTATTGTCTGTTTGGAGAGTAGCGTTGATACTGATTGGATTATCCCAATGAAATAAACTCAATTTAATTCAATTGAATAAAAATAAAAAAGTCATGTGCAGATATGTAAAAATACAATTTCCAGTTCACTGTATCCTCATTCAAACTTTCAAAGTCATCTCCCTCTCTCTCATTTACTGTTGCTTCTCTGTTGCTTGCTTGGCAAATGTGAGTATACAGTATGAATAGTTTTACAAGGCCAAGGGAGAAATAACAGTGAGGGGAGGTGGTGGTGGTGGTGGTGGTGTGTGGGATGGGGGGTGTAGGGGTAAAGAAAGAGAAAACAGGTTGTCAGTGTGGTTGAACAGCAAAATAGCATTTTCTCCCTCGGGCTCAGCCTCCACAGATGTTTCATTCAGGCCCCATGGCAGGGCCACTCTAAAAAGTGCTCCAGTCCCGACACAATTCAGCCCCTTTGTGCGCTGAAGGAGAGAAGCTCAGCCCACTGTTTACTGCTCGTCCACCCCCCCATCCCCCCTTGTCTAACCCCCCTCATGTTAGCAGGCGGAACAATTGGGGAGGGCCTTGCCCAGAGCTGGGGCGGTGTGGCAGGTCAACAGAATGGGCTGTGAATCCTGTGCCTCTGAATCCTCCGGGTGGGTGGTCCAGCTCTCTCCTCTCTCTGTGTCTCTCTCACACACACACACATACACACAGAAACACACTTTCTCCTCTCCTCTCCTTCTCCTCTCCTCTTTCCTCTCCTCGCCTCTCAGTGATTAGCTCATCCACCGGGCCAGGCCTGGTGCTGGTGTCTGGGCTCTGTGGTGTGGTGATAGGTGGCCCAGAAAGGAAGCTAGGCAGGGGTCTTTCTTCAGGATTAGCGGACTCCCAGTTCCTTGTCACTGCGAGCGGGCCCCGGACAGACCCGGTCAGGCCAGTCGGCAGGAGGGGCCTGCGGTGGCCCACGTGGAGCCTGCCAGTGACTGGGTGGCAGTTAACACTAATCCTGCTGCTGATTACCACTGGCATGGGGAAATAAACAGTAATAAATGAACCTACAAGGCTGAGCACACATACACCCTTACGACAACTCCACCCACACGAAGACAAGTAATGCTGACACGCTTGACCGCACACAGACGTTTACAGCAACTAACACGTATCTTCATTATGGATTAATTTGCTGATAATTCTCTCGATTAATCATTTAATTGTTTAGTCTATAAAATCCCCCCAAAAATAGTGATGAATACTTGCCCATAGCCCCATGAGATGTATTCAAATGTCTCTCACCGTCCAAAATCGCAAAATATTGTGACAAAGAACAGAAGCTAAAACCAGTGGAGGTTTGTAATATTTGACTTATAAATGACAGTCAAAACAGTTGGTGATTCATTTTCTGTGGATCAACTACAACATTCAACATCAACAATATTTTCCTCAACCACCACAACACATACCCTGCTGTCCTCTTTTGCCTCAACAATATTATTATTGATCTTTATCGTTTAAAAAAACTGCAATAAAACCTGAAATCATGATTCCTATATTTACCTCATTTCTTTTACACTATATCAGACAAGAAATACATAAAGGTAAAGTTAAAGTTAGTCTATACCTTCAGCAAGAGAACAGGGCAACTGTCTTATCCCCATCTGGCGTCTTTCCCCATAGTCACAGCGACATCTAGTGAGCAGAAAATAGTACTGACAATAATGGTAAAATTGCACATAGTATCCCTATTTTGCAACAGCATCAGTTTCTCAAGAACAAGACATACAATTGGTAATTATGATGAACAATATTTGTGTCCCTCACAGGTGCGCACACAAATATGCTATGTTTGCAAAATCAATGACTAGAAGCATTTTGACAGTAACAATACACACCTGCTACCTCTTATTGTTCTGTAGTGAGAATTTGATGCAATGTACCAGCATGATGTTTCCTCCCACTGTTTAAGCAACACTGTTGTATGATGCATACTGCTGTGGTCAGGGGCGTTGATCCTCTTTTTTTTGGTTACTTTTTAAGCATGCAATGCTCAGAGGCATACAGGAAGAAAAGCAGCGTTTGAAAGCATCACCTCCGAGAGCTTCGACAATATATCTGGACATTGTAGCTTTTCCCACCTGCTGCTGCCATCAAACAAACTTACAATGACCTCGATCGGCCCCTCCTTCTTTATCCTGGGTGAGGCTCTTTATGTGTTTATGTGTTTTATGGACATGCACCAGATGATACTGTGTTCATCATTCATTTTATGACTAACCTAAGTGTTAGTCTTGTCTCGTTTTGATGTTGTTCTGTATGGGTTCAGGTAATTGATTGTTGATGGTAAAAAACAATGAAAATTCAATATAAATGCTTAATTTCATAATATCATAATCAGAGAGCCAAACATGGTCACACCTTACATACGGTTCTTACGTACAGCTGGTTCCCTTCGAGGTTTACAGTTAACAGAGCTGCTGTAAATCGTGTAGTTTGAGGATGCAGTGCGTGGTTGAGTCACAGATCAGAAAATGAATTAAGGTTAAATGTATCGTTTGTGATCAATTCTTTATTGTTTATATACACAGACACAAAGAAAAATGAAAACACAAAACAGGCCTTTGTTGAATCTGAACTTGATGATGAAAAAAGGTTTCTCAGCTTAAACTTTGGTCATTTTTGTGTTCACCTATTGGATCATTTTGAAAAGGCTGTTTTTTTCCCGCAGGTTTGGTGGTGGCTTCTGTCACAGCACAAGAGACATCAACATTCAATGGGTATTTCACAGCTCCAGAGGGCTTTAGCAACACATCCTCTCCTGAGGACAATATTCTTAATAATGCAACAACCTTCATGACCAACAGCACCAACACCACCACCGGTGCCAGCACGAGTATGCCCACTACCAGCAGTGCCATGAACATCACCAACACCAGCAGCACCATCCCACCTTCAACAATAAAGCCGACAGGTGACAGCTATTATCTGAACTATGTATTGGCTTATGGCTGTACCCATGTTGATTTCCAAAAAACATGTCTGTAGTTTATGTTCAGTCCATTTCTTTTCTGATTGTTACTCTCTTTATTATTATTTGCTTGTGGAATAAAATGCTTCTCTGATTCAGATGATGGAGGTTCTAAAGATGGCCAAACCTCCAAAAATACAACGCCCAAAATGCTCTCGGCTAGTACTTCTAAGACAACCACTAAAAAAAAGGACAAAAGTGAGTTGATGATCCTGATAAACAATATTCTACTATTTGATGTTCCCTTATTAGCTTGAGGATTTACATTAGCAAACACTGTGATACTGCTTGGTAAGTACAGACAGCTGCATAGCCTGGAATTGGTACTGTATAAATTAAACATGAGCATAGTTAGTTGCTGTACACACCAGCTTGTTAAATTGGTCTCTAGTCATGAATATTATTGATAATACTTTAAACCTGCAGTAATCAGTATTTTTATATACCAATATATATGATAATAAACAACGGATCGAAGGACTACCTACTATGAAAGGTGTGACTTACAGAGAATTGGAGTAAATTGCAGTGGACTTCATCCAGCGGACTCCAAATGAATGCAGATGTTGCTCTGTGTCTGTTGAAAGTGTAAATGGTCAACTGTTTGCTAACATGTTAGCCATTTCAGCCTTGATTTCAGGTGATAATGTCACTGTTTTCAGCTTGTTTTGCTGCCCCCTAGCTGCCAAAATAATCTGTTAATGCAGCTTTAAACCATTTGAGTATGTATTTGATAATGGGAGCCTGGAAGCACCTTTCCTTTATGACACTGACAGCTCATTAGCACGTTTATACTGGCATCCCAACTTCATATTCATTGTTTGATGACAGCTTTTTCCTCCTTTAAAATCTAAACATTTTCTTTTCTTACTTAAACTTTTCTTACAGCCACCACTGTTAAGCGTCCGTTGGCAACATCAGGCGACAGCACTGGTGAGTTACATTTAAATGTGCACATGATGACAAAAGATATAGATATAGATTTCTGTCTTTGTCTGGAGGCAGACTGCATAACCACAATGTGAGCAAATATCTTCATAAACATGAACTGCATTACCTCCTCCAGGCATTATCATCCTAGTTGTGATCGTGCTCGTAGCTTTTGGATTTGGTATTGCCTGCTTCTTGGCACGGAGGAGAGGAAGGGTAAGTAGAGTAGCCCTTTGCTTCCATTAACCAAACAAGCAATAGGTTTTGCGAAATATGCTTATTTGCTTTCTTTCCGTGAGTTGAAATTACAAGATTGATACTATTCTTGTGCCTGTTTTATATATGAAGCTATACCCATCAGCCTGTCAGCATAGCATAAAAACTGGAACAGTAAACCTATAGCCTATTAACACGTAGAGGGTTAATCAGTGAGCTTTAAAGTACACAGATGTTTTCACCTTTGGACAAAGCCAGGCTAGCTGTTTCCACCTATTTCCAGTCTTTATGCTAAGCTAAGCTAACCAGCTGCATGGCAGTACCTTCATATTTAGTGTACAGACATGAATGTGGTCCAAATGTCGAACCATTCCCCTAATGTTGTGACATTATGTGTGTGTCTGAATCTCCTCTTCCCACAGCGCTACTCTGTCGACTTTACTTCCAGACCGGATGAAGCCAACATCCCTCTCAGCACTGTGGAGCCTGAGATGCCTGTTGATAATGCTCCTGTGAATGGTCAGTCCGACACACCCACTTACATCAGCAGCAATGTTACAGAGAAGATGTGACAAAATAAAATAACCATACAAATCCAAAACGATTGTGCTGTTCTGTGGTTGCAGTCAGAAATACTATAATCCTGATCCACGTACACTTTTTAGGTCTGCAAACCTTTGAAAGTGCAGAAACTACTACAAAAGAGCCACAAGGACCAGAGGAAAAACCTGAAGTACAGGACGAGCCCAAAGGTAAGAACATATTGTGTCGTTCTATCGATGGAGCTCAGAGAAACAGAGCAGGATATTTGTTTGAGTTGTAGCAAATCAAGTTGTGAATTTAAAAATGTGTTGTGGGATCATTGTGCACTCTTTTCCTTCCTCTTTCTTAAGATCAGTTAAACAGAATAAAAGGAAGTACAGTTTGTGACAGCTCGCTACTTGGCAATACTGTGAGATAGATAGGCATCGCATATATAGACATTTTAAGCCAGAATAGAAAATGTGTTTTGCGCTACTACAGACATTGATTTGTAAGCCTAATACAAATATGAAGTAAAAGAATTAGATATTTACTATATGTCAAGCAAGTTTGTGAATTTATTGTGTGCGCAGTTGGTAATTTCATAAGAGGCTAATGTGAAATGTTGCAGAGCAGAATGACTCATACAGGGACTGAACAACAACTTGTACAAATGTATTTCGATCAGTTTGGACGGAAAATACTGACGTGTCTGTGACGTAAAGTGTATGCACAACTGACACACAGCACTTCTGTAGTTTGAGAGGAGATGGGATGAACGTGCAACCTGCAGTACCCATGGTTACCACTAGATGGGAATGAATCCCAAGTTTAAAAAAGGAATGCCTTATTCAGTTTTCCATAGCTGCTGACCCCTCATATCTCCTGCAGTAGTTGTTATTGCCATTTTGCCATATAGAAAGTGTTATTATGTATAATTTAAATCTCAATATAAAAAAACATAGTAAAGTCTTTGTCTTCATATGCAGCAAGTCAGAAAATAAGATAATAAAAATCCAGATATTGGGCAACAACACCAAAAATATTTGTGAATTCAGAGAATTTGTTCCTTTATAATGTCTTTGTTTTATGCAAAATGTTAAACATTTGGTGCCATACAGTGTAATAAGTGCTTATATTTGTCTTATTGCTTTGGCATTTGTCTGAGAATGAATGAAGTGTTCCTGTTTTACTTAAAGACGCCCTCCCAGGCCAAATTTGCAAGGTAAAAGACACAATTCATGTCTGGGCCTGTCTGTCTGCCCTGGGCTGCACTTTGTTTAAATGGACAGTGCTGATGGCCGCTTTGACAAGCAGCTACCTCTCAAATGGTTCTCTTCCTCTTATGGGAGGGAAATGTTGAAGCAAGAGCAGGTGAGCAACCAGATTCCGCTGGTTTCTCCAAAGTTAATCTTAATCAGCATCTATTAGAAATGTGTCATTAGACTTAACATAACCACAGGTTTGTTTAACACAACAGCCACAGCTTCAGCCACCCCTAACCCATGACCTCTCGGAAACACTCACACTTTGTGCCCTTCCCATGGGCCCTTTTATAAACCTTTTCTTTGTGTTGGCATACAATTAATGTGACTGTAATAAGGAGCAGCTCTAACATGGAGTGTCCTTTATCCTACAGCAAGTTGTTTTTACATCTAAAGTGAGAGTGACTTGTTGCCTTATGTGATGAGAAGGTTCTTTAAACCACAGAATGAGATAAGCATTAAGAGAAGTGTTACAGGAACACAAACATCCTTCCGCAAAATGGTAACTAAACTAACTTACAGCAACCATTGGCAACTAGTATAACGTCAGACGATTAGTACCCAGAAACATTTTTCTGTGACATTTTATACTAAATGATACAAAACAGTCAAAAGAGGCAAAATATATCAATGGTTAGTCAACTTATACCAGGATTGAGTGCCTCTTTGCATGTAGAAAATATTTCACCAAGTCTGATTGGTCACTTCCTGTGAGTTGAGTGCAGATATGTCTTCTCCTTTCTTGTCCTTTTCTAACTAATTGGGTTTATAATTTATATTTTCAAAGACATGGCCAAGAAGGCAAAACATGTCTGACAATAAAATGTAATGTTGTTGGCCAAATTAAATTGTATTAGCCCTGTGTTATCTGTTTGGAATGGGTTTCTATAAAAGAAAAATCCCACACAATTTGATAATTTGTGAATTATTCTCCTCTTCTTTGATGTGAAGATCGATACCACATCGATGTCATTAAAGTCCCAGCACACCAACACATGTGTTTTCAGTTATTCTGGCTGATTAGACCATCGCTCAGATTGATGTTGGGCAGGGTTATGATGGGGCTCACGTGGGGTCACCAGACCAATAAGAATGATAAAGGTGTAATCATTCACACACAGTAGAGTGCGGGAGATATTGATCAAACACCGTCTGTACACGCCCACACAGCCCTCAGAAGTGGTCTAATCAGCCAGAAAAAGTGAAATGACCTGTGTGGGTAGACTCGGGGTGTGCAGGGGCCTTTAAGAGTGGGCAAGCAATTACTCTAGTTTAGCATTAAGACCTGAAGCAGCTTGCTTATCTCTCTCCAAAGTTAAATACAACTGCCCCAAAGCTCACTAATTAACTTGTTATATCTTGTGTGTTTAGAGATGGAGGAGTGCTTGAAATAAACTAGTTTGTACAATGTGTCGTCACATCTGAAGGCAAAAGCCTTTATAATTGTTTCTTCGCAGGCTCACTCAAACACAGGGTGAAAAACATCACAAAGAGGGTCAAGACATGATATATGCTCAAAATATAGGCGTACCTGTGGAACATCTTTGGATAAGTTGAAACTCTGCTTCCTCTCTTCCTTCCACGCACCTTGCCAATCATTGTGGGATGTGGAAGTGATTGTTGGCTTGTCCGTTTCAGAAAGTTGGGAGGGTTCTCAGTCGTATACCCTAACTTCAGGGGGAAGTGGGGAAGGGATTTACACATAGTGAAGAAACAGCCATGCTAACTGTGGACAGCTCTGTGAGGCTGTATTTGCGCTAAATGCTAATGTTGGCGTGCTAACAGCCTCAGAATAATGATGCTAACATCCTGGTGTTTAGCAGGTGTAATGTTGACCTTGCTCACCATCTTGGTGTTAGCATACTAACATTTAGTAGTTAGCACTTAATTCAATTCAATTTAATCCAATTCAATTTTATTTGTATAGCGCCAATTCATAACAGAAGTTATCTCAGGGCACTTTTCAAATAGAGCAGGTCTAGACCAAACTCCTTATAGCA